>NC_059427.1:74472360-74501612 GCF_021028975.2 Sphaerodactylus townsendi | reverse complement strand
GTGCAAGGGCAGAAGAGCCGCATGCGGCTCTCGAGCCGCAGGTTCCCTACCCCTGCTCTATGCTGTCGCCTCTGAGACCCATGTGGATTTCAGAAGCGGTATGAAAAGTTTTTGTTCAGCAAGCCATTCAGATGTATCTAAATGAATCTTGGATGTGTCCATTTGCAAGATTGCAATATACATGTTTCACAATCTTCCTTGCTTATGTTTGAGGCAGCCTTGACATTTTCAAAAGGCAGTTTAAAGAGCCATAGAAGGGATTGCACCTTGCCCAAGTACAAATGAGTATCATGAAATAAAACCAGCCAACAGAAGGTCAACAATGTGAATAAGCAGGTTACATATGTGGGGAGGGGAACAAAATTAAAATTAGAAATATTGTTACTTTGTGTCAAAAAGTTTTTTGTTTTCCATGTTTGACCAGCTGAACTTTTAGCTTTGTGATGATTTCAACCATTCAAATTTGTTTCTATTTCTCCTTCAGGATATTCACAGAGATACTTCCTTATCATCTCCAATGCAAAAAGTGATTCATGCCCGTGACACTACCCCTCCTTTTATTTCTCTCATTGCTCAGCCTTTATCGCTTTTTAATTTCAGAGCCATTTCTACCAATGCTATTTGCCTTTTTGTCTTTAGCCATTTGTTACTTGTCTAGGCACCAGCAGAAATAAATCATATTCCTTCATTATTTAAGATGTGGGATTTGGAATCGCTGCCTGCCTTGACACTGTCGTTGATTGCTTTACCGGAAACTTCCATTCCCTTGTATATGAGTCTGACAAAGCACAGTTCATAAAGGTCATCTGGGATGTCAACTCGTCAAATTGCTGGTTCCGTAAAAATAAACATTCACTGAGTGAGAGCCCTCTGCTTTTTTCCCACCAGTCATTGTGTATTTTAGTTATGAAATGGGTTTCATTGGTACATATTATTTCCTCATTGAGGACAACTGAATCATAGCTAGTTCTTATCTAGAAAGTGCACTTTATAATGCAAACATGTTTAGTCACTGCAGGTAGACAATGACCTAATGGCAAGTCTTTTGGTACATCCAACAAAAATGCAATGTGTTAATCTACTAGGACTTAAAGATTTCCATTCTAATATAAAATAATGTTGTGGGTCTTCTAAAGCTGTTTCTCAATGAAGGTAATCATCACTGCCACGATAACTTAATAATTTGAATCTCTCAAATGTTAAGTCATTACAGTAGGATATGAACATTCTCCAGCAGTAAAGATGATCAGAGACTATGCATTTATTCCATTTTTAAAAAAACTTTATTCATTTTATGTTTCATTTCTTATTAAATTCCTTGGTTCTAAGTTTTCATAATTCTTTTCATTTTTGTTTTCATTGATTTCAATGGAACCACATTTTTGTGTAATGTTTTATTTATTATCACATTTTTCAACCACTCTCCCGTGTTCCAACAAGGTCAGAGTGGTTTTTGACTTTCCATTTCAATAAAATCAATATAATAATAAAGCAATAAACAATAAAACATGGTTCCCTACATTCAAACCCAGCAAACAATCTAAATTATCATAACAATACTTGCATATCCATATTAAATTTAAAAAACAAAAAGTGGGGGAGAGCAGGGAAGGAAAAAGGAAGGGATACCAGCTAAGATGGATAAATACAATTACTACCCTCAAAAATAGGTCTGGCAAAACAATTCCATCTTACAGACCCTGTGGAACTAAGGTAGACCACGCAGCACCCTGGACTCTTTAGACAGAATGTTCCACCAGAGCTAGAGCCAAAAAGGTTCTGGCTCTAGTTAAAGGCAGTTGGACACTTTTTGAGCCAGGGATCTCCAGTAAATTGGTGTTTCCAGAGTGTAATGCCTTTTGGGGGACATACTGGGGGCATATTAGGATACATTTTTGTATCCAACTTGCATGAAAGTGTTAGAGAGGATAACCTTGGAATTCTGCCTATGCAATTTGGACAGATAGGAGAAATGTGTTCTAAACTTACAGTGCTATCTGATGCAGTTACTGTAGTCTAAATTATTAAATTAATGGATTTAGACTGAGGTCTTTCTGCATAGGATGGCAATATTGAAGGGAAGTTTGGCATCCCAAATAAGCAGACTGCTGTTGTGTAGGAGCAAAGGTATCATACAGCATTCTGCCCATTCTGTGACAATGTTGCAGTTTTTCCTACATTCCTCTAGTAGCAGGTTAATTTAAGATATTTTCCCCACAGGTGTTATTTCTTCATGGCTATGGCTGCCAGGAGAAGCAGCAATGGAGTTTCCACATGGAAGGTTTTTCAGTGGTTTCCATGCCTCAGTTCCCTGGCAACAGTCATTCTCCACCCCTCCTCTCCCCCCACTCCACACACACATGCCATCCATGGTTTAATGAATTCAAGAAAAGAGGAAGCAAGTCAATCAGTCAAGAGGAGATGAAACCAACATGCAACCTTCACAGCCATTGTTTCAAAATCCTGCAACAAAATAAAACTGTGTTGACAGGGGTTTTGGTACCACAGTGTTTCTACCAATTATAAGCAGTTTGGAAAGTACAGCAAGGAGTCATATAGGGTAAAGTCTTCTAGAAGTGGCAACAAAGCAACAAAGCTCCCTTCCTGGGATATACAAATCTGCCATTTTCCTCTGTGGGAGAAGCAAAATTGAAATGGAGATTATTATTATTATTTACTTAAATCAGTTGGGATGAGGAATTTGATAGGTCAGTTCTGGGGCAGGGGACCTTACTTCTTCCCTTTCTACCAGGCAAAGACAGTTCTTTTAGAGACCCTTTGGGAGCTCTTTGGAGTTCTCAGAAAGATCAATAATGAGTTGGATGGCCCCTGAGGATTCTATTAAACTGCTGACTTACAGTTGTTGATGAGCTACTTTAACCTTATCTTCTTTTATGATTATGGCATTTCCTTGGTAGGTTTTCACAGAACTTTTAAAAATGCTTTCCAGATCAATAGATCAACAGGATCATGATAGTGGTTTCTCGGCATTATCAACAAAATCAAGATATTGGTTTTCACGTGAAAATAAAAGAAAGCAGCTTAGTAATTACCAGATTCTAAGAATAATCAGTTAAGTGTCTTCTATAAATATTGTATTCATCATTATTCTCTAGAAGAATAAAAAGTGTGCATGTGTACATATAAAGAAGTCAGTTTTCTTATGAAATGCCATTGCCTTAAACATTTGTAGTGTACAGTGTTTAAACATTTACATATATATCTGTGTGAATTTATTGTACACACATTAGTTCTCAAATGTCCAGGGACTAGAATCCCTGGACATCCTGTTGGATGAACATGTATATAGTCATCAACATGTACACATACAAGCTCTGTTCAGAAGATACAGTGAATACACATATAATCTGTAATGCACACTTGATTTTTCATAGTACATGGATTGAGTAATTCTCATGTTATATTTAAAGCATGTACAGCTACATAAGAGATTTAAATCCCATGGCTTATCCAGGTCCTCAATTTCATTTGTAAAATGAACATGCATCAACTGTTTCTTACAAACACATGCATGCTGGTTGTACATATTTTCAATGTTATGTGAACAGGGCTACCGTCTACATGTGCGCAAAAAAGACAAACTGGACACATCTATACTGAATGTGGAAGGGCTATAAGATTTTTGTTGGGAGAGTGGAGTGATCTGGGAACATTCAAAATGTGCAAATGCTAACATTGCAGAAAGTGTTTAGGTGGGAGAGTAAATTGAAAAAAATTCAGGCTGAGAAGTTTGGGACTGCCCCTTCACTTTCTGTCTATAACCTCAACACATACACATACCCAATACAGTCCAGAGTGAAAGAAAACTTGTTGGCATATAATGATCAAAAAACAAAAGAGATCATAGGTTAATTCCAAGGTGCTCCCTTGTAACATGCTATGTTGGGGCCAGGTTGCATTTCTTTTCTAAGTTCATTATTGAACACCATTAAAAGACCACTGCGGAGAGAAAGATTATATTCATCAATGAACTATGGCAATTCAAAAACAACTGTGCACTTTTGTTCTTAAAACATACAAGAGAAGAGGACCAATCTAGAGAAGTAGAGTGATGAGCAACTCCATTATCATAAGTGCATCCCTTTTAAAGTAGTAAACTAGACAGGAAGTAATAAATACTGATCAGATTGGGTAAACATAATGAACTCACATAAGCTTGTTCTTCAAAACTTCTAGAATGCAATCCACAAACGTCTGTGGGGCTTTCCCCACTGACAGAGTTGAACTGGTTTCTACCTAGGTTCTTCTTTTAGTGAACTCTCACTCGCCACTGGAGTTTCCAACATTGTTTTGTCTTAGTTCCCACCCTCATTTGAACTGGCCATGGCATCCTTTGTCGTAGAAAGTTATGAACTACACTTTTCTGCTGGAACAAGGTTGATACTGCTTCGAAGCTTCGAAGTGGGGAAGCATCGAAACGACACCTCATCCGTTCAACCAATCACGAGCCGCTTTAGTGGCATGGGCAGAACAGGAGAGTCGTGGTGGGCAGAAAGCGCATGTAACTGTAAACTGTAAACTCTGTAAAAAAAACCCGCTTCCATTTCCTGCCGTAACACAAGTGTCAATCAGGCACCAGAAACAGGCACCAAGATGATCCCGCCCACTTAGCTTGGTTCCAGGGGGCCAACTCAGTTGCTGTGGGGACAGCCTGGAATCACCCTCCACTGAAGGGAACCGAGTCGACCTTAGCTCCCTTCTGTAGTGGGGAAAGCCCTTGTGTCAGGTTGTCCTACATTCCATGTAGTTTATACTAGCACACAGTAGTTTAACAATTAAGCATGCTATTCACTGGCTTCAAATTATATTACACCTAGTCATGTAAGAATTGTTGCTGAGCACCCTTGAACAATCAAGTTGCAATAGTGTACCAAGACTGGTTTAATTCATATGATAAATAGATCTGTGATTTATTCTTGAGATCAGGATGCTGCCTTCCAACACCAGAGCAGTCCATTGTTATGTATGGTAAATCTGAGGGCCAGTGATAGTAGAATGTAGCTATTGGAAATCCAGATCTGTAGTTTGAATTTAAAAGCAGCCAAGAGGGCCCAATCATGATCAGGCCTGCAGTGCACTTGAATAATTGGAATCTGTCCATCCCTAATCAGGGGTTCTCACCTTAACTCAGAAATGCTGCTGTGGTATTTCTAGACTTGGTTGGAAAAACGTGTAGTTCTGTGGTGCCTGGCCTTTTCCCCTGCTGGGACAAATCAGCTCTGGGGAGAGCATTTTTCACTGGAGAAACAGCGCAGGACTAGTTAACCCTCTTTACCATGACCCCAATCTATATTTTGGATGCTGGAGTGCTTTATGGTCAAATTAAATATCTGGAGTTCAAATCACTGAAGTTTAGTATCATGGACATTTTTTGCATTGGGGTTACTAGGAATCCTGTTATATATAGTTGGTTCTTTCCTTATTTTGGAATACCTCAATAAAAAGGACAAAACACTGTAGCTGAAATCTGTTATTAATTCTTTTAACCATTCATTGATCTGACAACCACAAATGTCATATGCGCAGAAACCCTTGATATTGTTACCTTGAATGTTCTATAATCATAATAGCTTAGGTTGCATTCAGATGGTGCAATAAATCCGTATTATACCACAATTTAATTAAACTCTGATGAAACCAGTGTAGCCTGCCAAGCCACCTGTGGTTTGTTAGTGAGCGCTAAACCAGAATTCAAAGTATAATTTCTACCTGGTTTCTTAAATAGAGTTAGAGACAGATGTCTATTTATTTATTAGCCAAAAGTGCCAAGTACAACCAACAACAACAAAAAGGGGAACTGATTTTACAGTACTTCAAGGAACTTGCTCCAACTGTTCTCCAGCCCTCTATTTCCCCTCTCAGATGCCCCCAGTTCCTCAGGACCCACCTTTGTCTTCATCTAGGTCTTGGGTCCCACCTTCTCCTCACACCCACACCCGAGACCTAGGAGAATCTTCTCTCCTCCCATTGCAACTGTGAATGTCCTCCAGCATCATCCTATCGGAATGGCACCAAGCCATGTTTGTACTACAGATCTTTGTGTAGGGCCATGCTCTGCTGGTTCCATTGGGGACTTTTTAGTGGTTGACTGGCTATCCCTCTTGTCATCCTCAGATGGTAGCCTAGAAGGCAAGTCACGTAGCCATTCCATTGGTATTCTCTTATCAATAGTGCTTCCTTCCCCTTCCTATGATGCATGCCTCCTTGCTAATGGTGACTGATCCAGCAGGACTATGTAACTGAAAGGTACCAGGACAAAGATCTCACCTGATCACTACTTTTATCCAGTTGGCCACTGTATATAAAGGGCATAGACAACAGTACAACAATAATAAAAACGGATTAAAAAGCATATACAATACAGGAAATAAATGTTAGGTCGAAGGAAATCTACTGGCATTTAGTAATTTCCAGGAGAAAATCTGCCACTATCATACAGAGAGAAGGATCAGGATTGTCCAAAGGTAGGGTAATCTAATTAAATTGGGGAGATGGGGTAAATGTAAAGGAGTAAGATTCACATACTTGGATCTGATTTCCTTGAATCTGAGACAGTGTAGTAATTGGTGGGCCAGAGATTCAACTGAGCCATCATTACACGGGCACAATCTTTTAGCCTTTTCTTGCTTATTAAATCTGCCATGTAACAAGGCAGAAGGCATAACATTAAAACTGGCAAGCATTATGGCTCTCCTTTGAGCAGGGTTTATTAAGCAATACAGGTAGTGTGCCAAGTGGCCCCGTTCAAATGGGAGAGAAAAATACAGGGGAGAGCACATTTTCTTGGCTGCAGTGATTAGGGTAGAGAACTCTCTATCCAATAGTTGACCTTTTAATTTTCTATAAGCTTCTGAATAGGACAAAGGGCAAAGTGAATACACTGACAGTCCAATAGAAGCCATTTTTTCTTCAATTATGGAAAACCAGGGGTTGGAATGGGTGTCAGAGAGCAGACGGTGGACCAGGGAATTACAGTCCGAGAGAAAATGAATTCGCAGCCAGAATCTAAAAGCCCTCAGCCAAGCGGCTGATTCCAAGGAGTTTTGACCTAACTCCAGACAAAGGGCTGCATACGGCATGCAATTTGGGAGTCCAGTTATCTTGTGAAAAAATTTGGATTGAAGAGAACTCAAGGAGTGTTTAATAGCTTGAATCCAAATTGGGACTCCGTAAAGCAATCTCGAGGCGACTTTGGCATTGAAAAATTTGAGGGCAGGAGGGATAAAGGAGTCAGTTGGCCACTGTACATAATAGAATTTGTTCCACATAAAACATGCCTCAAACATAATTCACAACCCACCTACTGCTATATCTTCCCATAAACATAAACCCATAAAAAGAGCAAATGAATGGATGACCCTGCCATGAACATGCTTTCTTCCCAAATTTTTATTTTATTTCTGAAAAAAATCATAGATAGGGAAGGTGGTGGCAGAAGTCAAAGGCAGGTGGAAGAAGTTAATGGCAGCCATAATGACTCTACATCACATGGACAGCCACATTTGTAATTGCCATTAACCAAAAGAGCCACATGTACATCCATCCCTTGCATGAGGCCTATACCTCAGGGAGGCTTCAAGCTTACCAATCCTCTGGTGGCAGCTAATTCAAAGGGCAATACAAGAGGCTCAGATAGCAAGTGGGAATTCTGCTTGAAATCAAGCTGTGGGTGACGGTGTTCTATTTTCTGTGTCAAGTAGATTAATCAGGGTTTATGCAGCCAACAAACCACAGGGGTGGCTGTGATATTTGAATAGTTTTATTCTGATTTTATTATTTTGTTTTTAGAGCTATTTTTTGTCAGATATAGAATAATGATTACTAAGGTGAAAGGTATAATGCAACCAAGGTTCATCATGATGAAGACTGCAATCCCCATGTATACATACATGGAAGTAAATCATAATTCATTTAGCGGGGCATACTTCTGAGGAACCATACTGAGTAAATTCTGACTGTTGATTTCAATAGGATATGAAACCCAAATCTATTAATTATTATTTGGAACTAAGTCCCAAATCTATTAAAGATTATTTGGAACTAAGTCCCATTTACTGCCAAGTAAATTTGCATAGAATTGTAATCCCAGTTATAAGCAGCTTTTTTTGGATTGTGACCTATGTTTCTGGAAAGTTTGCCTCATCGTCAGTTGATTCATTCCTTACAACTTTTTATCTCCTGAAACACTGGCAGCATGCAGTAATAAATGTGCAGGATGGTTTCTACAGAGAAAATCCTGCATTTGGCAGTGAACATGGTATCTAAAATATATGTGCTGTTTAATAGTCATACACTAAAAAGCTAATACTTTGCCTGAGATGAATGCTAAGAGGCTTAATTAAAAACAAAACAACAATGCACTCTTTCAGTTACCGTAGCAGCAGAGAAAGTGTAGGTAAACATCCTTTCTGAAAAATGATCTTGTTTCCAACAAATCTTGCTGCCTTCCCTTCTCTGATACAAATGCATGGTTTTTTTAAAAAAAACTTTGCTTTTTAGCCATGCTTCCTGTTGATGAGTCACTTAAACAGTTGGCTGAAAAATAAATTGCTGATATCTAGAAGTAGTGCAAAATTAAGGATTGTGGATGCATGGCTGACGTAAGTAAAGTAATAATGATAGGCTGAGAACCTAATAGGAACACAGGAATTTAATAGGTATGACTGTAACACAACAAAGCCCCCTTGCAGCAACCACTGGGCTGCTGTTCCCTGTTTACTGAAAAATCCCCTGCTTTCAGAGGATGAGAGGGTGCATTGCTAGAACAACATAATAGCTTCGTCATATATTCAAATCACGTCTTGCTGTAGCCTGTGTACCACAAACTGGCCTGCACTTAGAGCCAGATTTGAGAGGAGTTTTTTTAATCAAATAAAAATACACCTTACATGAATCCATTCTGTAAGGAAAAATAGAATCATTTTGTATATTATTATGGAAATGCACCATTGTATAGGGCACTTTAAAATAGCTGGAAAAATGTATTTTGGCAAGTTCTCCAATGAAATGCAGACGTTTCTATGTGCGTGACTTTGTCTCTCAGTGTGTTATACATGCTCACTCTTGAAAAGTCACATTGTAGACAGTTGTGAATTTGTTGATATTCCCTCATTGTATGGTATTTTAAATTATGCCTTAAAGTAAAGAAAGAAGAGGATCATACCAAGGCAAAACAAGGGCAAGGAAATAAATGATGCAGAAGGAAGCTAATTATTTAATAATGTTTGCAATCTCTACATGTTTCATGTGCAGCTTTGTTGGGGGAATCTTTCAGATTCTTTCTAGTAACATTCCCATGCATGCATTAAGATAACATGTAGAGGCTGAAATTTTTTTAAAGAATTTGTTTCCCTCTTCACCAGTCTTAAGGTAAAGGACTTTGCTATAGTTTCACTTTTCACTTGTTGGTTGTGGCTGATTATAGCCCACATCAGGCCTTGCTTATGTTCCAGTACAGTTCTGTTCTGTTTTGGTACTGGGTGATGTAGAGTTATTGTACTAGTGATGAGGATAAAACTACAGTGACCATGACAATGTACTGCGCCATGTCAGAATTCAGTGGAGTGAGTGGTCTGAACAGGTTGAGAGGCTGCAACATTTTTGAGTTCCTGTGAGCAAAAGAAAGCAGTTGGGAGCTCAAAAGCCAAGGGAGAAAACTTTGAAAGAATTATGCAGCAACATGTAAGCCCAAAGCCTATCACAGCAGTCCAATCCCTTAAGTTTCATAGTCATCAGCAGAAACCTGAACCTATTCTACACAAACACAAATAAATAATCTTGCAGACGTTTTGAAAAATTTTTTTTGACTTTTTTTGTCCACATAGTACTGGGGGGGGGGAAGTGTTTTGGGGGAAAGGGTTCTTTTTTCAGCTTCCCACACCCCCACCCCACCCCAGCTCTCCCTCTTTATTTGTTCAGCTTGTGCCCACCATTTTCTGCCGCTTCAGGCTTCTCTGTGCCACTTGCCATTTGCAGAAGGTTCCTATGGACATTTGCTCTTTTTTCAGCTCATCCACCCATCATTTCCATTTGTAAAGTGCATGAATAAAGTTAGTTTTCACTGCCGAATCCGCACCCATGTCTTTTATCAATTCTCATATCGAGTCTTTGTAGCTTCAAAGACACCTACAGTTTCCTGCTTGCTGTTCAGAAATCAGGAAAGCTATATATAAAAAGATCCCCAGTTGCAAAATCAATAGATTTCGAGGGGTTTTCAATACCTGATATGGTTTTTCTTTATAGAAACAAAATAAAACAGTAAGTGATAAGTGGCTATACTTTGGGACACTGTTTGCTAATGTGCTGGTGACAACATTTTAAGAGGAAAAAGTTGAATTTTATATTCTGCTGAAACAAGAACAACATCGGTGGAAATTTTCCATGGACAATTGAAGAAGAGGGGTTGGTTTTTATAGCCTACTTTCCTCTACCATAAGGAGTCCCAAAGTGGCTTCCAATTTCCTTCCTCTCCCCTCCTTCCCCAACCCTGCCACAACAGACACCTTGTGAGATTAGATGGAACTGAGAGAGTTTTGACAAAGCTGTGACTAGCCCAAGGTCACCCAGCAGGCTTCATGTGGAGGAGTGGGGGATCACCAGATTATAGTCTGCTGCTCATGTGGAGAAGCAGGGAATCAAATCCAGTTCTCCGGATTGTAGATTATTGATTGATAGACTAATGTAGGAAGATATATTTCATCTCATTTTCCAAATGTACTTCTCAGAATTCTGAAGAATCCATTTACCCAAACCTGTCCCCAGTTTGTGACAACTGTCATTTTCTAGGGTAGCCCATAAATAATTATATATATTGACTTGGATTCAGAGAACTGCAGGATAGACTGGGTGTTTTGTTTGCGGGGCTGAATGTTTCCACTGATTTTCCCTTCCTACATCAATAACCTGTTCTTCACCACTTGCAAGGATCCCCAGTCGTTTGAAGAGCAGAACTTCAGGGACGATCTAAGAAGCTTCAGCAAGAAGGGAAGTCAGCTAAACTCCATTCCGTAATTGAGGTTTTACTTGCAGTACTCTGGATCCAAGCCTAACTATTTCTTAACATGGCCTCCTTTCTGTATCTATTCCCACCTTTTCTGTTACAAGGTCTGCCTCAAATCTGAAGATATTTGTTTGCTTATTTATTTATTTAGAATATTTACATGCCTGCTATTCTCCCAGGCATTTCAGGAGCCAAGGTAGGTATTGTTTTAACCCCTTTAACAACCAAAATGCAAACCCCTACTGCAGTCCTGAGCTCTTTTTGGTCTGTGGAAATCTTAGAACAGTGTATCTATGCTTGCTTACAAGGTTTCTCTATTGGCAGAGGAATTTGTTTTGGAACTTTTTTGTTGGGTTGTCATGTCTAATTTTCTATGGTTAAGCCACAATTTTAACTGGTCCAATGGGATGCTCTGAATTTATTTTAGATTTTTAGAAATAAGCAGGACAGAGAAAACTTAACCTATTCTTGTTCTAAATCACTGTGTCCTACCTCCAGTATTTCTGACTGCTAAGTAAAAGACACAATAATATAAAGATGTGTTAATCACCTCAAGCTCTATGCTGGGGAAACTCAAACTCTATGCTGGGGATCATTAGAAAAGGAATTGATAATAAAACTGCAAAGATTGTCATGCCCTTATATAAAGCAGTGGTGCGACCGCACTTGGAGTACTGTGTCCAGTTCTGGTCGCCGCATCTCAAAAAGGATATTGAGGAGATAGAAAAAGTGCAGAGAAGGGCAACAAGGATGATTGAGGAACTGGAGCACCTTCCCTATGAGGAGAGGCTGCAGCGTTTGGGACTCTTTAGTTTGGAGAGGAGGCGGCTGAGGGGGGATATGATTGAAGTCTACAAAATTATGCATGGGGTAGAAAATGTTGACAGAGAGAAATTTTTCTCTCTTTCTCACAATACTAGAACCAGGGGGCATTCATTGAAAATGCTGGGGGGAAGAATTAGGACTAATAAAAGGAAACACTTCTTCATGCAACGTGTGATTGGTGTTTGGAATATGCTGCCACAGGAGGTGGGGATGGCCACTAACCTGGATAGCTTTAAAAGGGGCTTGGACAGATTTATGGAGGAGAAGTTGATTTATGGCTACCAATCTTGATCCTCTTTGATCTGAGATTGCAAATGCCTTAACAGACCAGGTGATCGGGAGCAACAGCCGCAGAAGGCCATTGTGTTCACATCCTACATGTGAGCTCCCAAAGGCACCTGGTGGGCCACTGCGAGTAGCAGAGAGCTGGACTAGATGGACTTTGGTCTGATCCAGCTGGCTTGTTCTTATGTTCTTATGTTCTTATGTTCAAGAAATACATAGATATTTTAATGCTAACCTTAACTCAATATGTATATAGTTTATCACAAACAATTTCTCTGCCAAAGCTTTGATGTTTGTCACTGATCAGCTATTAGGTACTGACAACTAACTACTGATCAGGGCTATCAATAAATATCACAATCCCTCCAAATTGTCGATAGGTATTATTCTTCATGCCTGTCAGATGGTGAATGTTATTTTGAATGCCTTAAATATTGAGCAAAAAGCCTTGCTAGATTGGTACATAATATTCTGTTCAAATAAGCTGCTGAGTATGCAGAAGTTCACCTGAAATCAAACAGAGGTTGAAACATTCACTACAAAATAGTTCTAGGAAGTCTCAGATTGGGCCCTTGATAATATGGACCAATAATATTAAGATTCATGAAAAGTAGCTTGGCATTTAACCTTCATAAATATGCCCTGATAGTGGCCATAATTTTTACGCAGAGTACATAAAATAGGCTTAATTTTACATAAAGGTTCCCTGTTACACAAATAATTTATGTTGGTTCCCTTCCCAAGTATGTTAATGACAGCCTCAATATGCACATACACTATTTGCATTTCCCCTTCTAATTATGTGTTTCTAAGAGGAGCTCTAGCATTGCAGTAGTACATTAGTCAATTCATTGAACTTGGCTTTTCTCAGATTCACTTGGCTTTCTTTGAGGAGGAATTCAAAGCTTTCTTAAACAAACTTTCTCTTCAAAGCTTGGCAGTATGAATTAAACTTGTCAGTATATCTGGGCTGTCTTCTGTGTTCTTGAAAGCATATGATACTAAAAATAAACTGTATTTCACTAAAGAGTTTATCAGTTTATTAATGGTTGCCAACTATTCTTTTCATAACTCTGTCTATTAACTGCTAATAAATTAATTGCTCTTTTAAATAAAGAAGAGATAACCAAGTTTGTTTACAGAACACAATATCTTCAAATCAACATTCAATTTGCAACATTCCTATTTTCAGTAAGAATTTTACAATATTAGGCAGCAACTCAAAACAATTTATTAGAAAATTCAATTGAAATCCTTTAGATGTGCTTTTTTTTTTGAAGTAGTGATTTGGTGTTGTTAGCTTCTTACAGAAAGTAACAGTCTGTCCTTACAACATTGCGCTCTGATTCATACTGCTCTGATTCATCCTACTCGGATAATTCACCAAAATTTAGGAATAGTTTATACCTGTTTAAGCCTCCCTCCTGCCCAAGCACTTCTCGGTGCTGCAGCGGGGCAGGGGGGCCTCTACAGTCTCCTCTAGCGTGATGCTGTCTCCCAGAGTTGGTGCATTTGTGCCAAGACCCAGGCCTTCCTTCCCTGCCTGAACCAGCTCTCCTATGGGGTGGGAAGGGGCATTATTTAATGGTATACCCCTTTTGGCAGGAATTCTTCCAACTGGGTGACACCCTGGGTGATTCCGCACAGCACATTATGAGCAGAGCTCGACCTGTGTCCGGCTCAGGTAGTCCGCACTGGCAAAGATCTCAACGCAAGTCCGACTCACCTTCGACTCAGCTAAGCCGGGTCTTCTTGATCCCTGCTCCGACCTAGTACTTTTTGGGTGAACTCGTGTCCAGCTCAACTTGCGCGGACTGTCTGCTGAGCTCGACTCGCCCCTCCAGCCAATCGCGTCATTCCTGTCTCTGCCCAATCAGGGCTTAGTTTCCCTTTAACCCATCACCATGCGTTTTTGGCCAGTCAATCATAATTGACCATTGAGAGCAGGCATACAGCCGGAAACTCACGGTGCCCAAAAAGCATTTGCTGAAACGAAGGGGACTGTAACTTGTGACAGCTTATTCTGTGGTTTGTGGAGGAGGGAATGCCTATATTAAATGATGAATTGGTGTTTTAATTCCAGATTAGGCACCGCTGCCAGTCTTCCACACTCACTTTCTCACTGGCACTTTCTCACCGGCAAATGAGTCCTGTCTGTTTACTTTAGTTTATTGCTGGAATGCTGGGTACAGATTAGTGCAATTTGAGTTGATAGCGAATCAAAACATGCTTTTGTGTCACATTAATCCCCATTCTTAAAGGATTAAAGTGTGTGCACATGGTACAGAGACTGTGGTGGTGGGGAGCTGCTGTTTGGCTGTTGTTTCCCATTCAGACAACAGCATCCCTCTGAAAGGGGGGGAAGAGGATACCAAGGAAAATGGTTGCAGAACCACCCAGAATGGCTGGAGGATGATTACTCCAGAAGGGATAGTTGACTTTGAACAGGCAGGAGTACTGGAAAGTAATAAGAAATACTGAATTGTGACAGCTCCTGTATTTGCAAGAGGATCAGAGGACCCATGTGCAAGGAGGCTTGGTGGGACGGGGGGAGTCAGTGAAAGATAACTAATCAGGGAAGAAGGGCGGATGACGCGCAGCAGAGTAGGAAGACACTTCTTTGATAGAGCTATTAAATGACAGGAGGGAGATGCATCAAATGAGATATGAAGGAAGGAAGGAAGGAAGGAAGGAAGGAAGGAAGGAAGGAAGGAAGGAAGGAAGGAAGGAAGGAAGGAAGGAAGGAAGGAAGGAAGGAAGGAAGGAAGGAAGGAAGGAAGGAAGGAAGGAAGGAAGGAAGGAAGGAAGGAAGGAAGGAAGGAAGGAAGGAAGGAAGGAAGGAAGGAATAGGCATGAAAGGGTATCACAAGGAAGCAGAGAGCTCCTCCAATTCAGGATCCACAATGGTTCACCAGCCTGTTTGTGTGGAAGCATGTAAAGTAGCAACTTCACGACGGTGTCGTAAAGTTCCTCCGACCTTGCAACACGCACGGAACAAAAGGATTTTCATGTTTCCCGTCATGCAAAAGGGAACCAATCTGGGCAGAGGGGTGGATGACGCACAGAGTCAACCCCAGCCACTAAGCTCAGGTAAGGAGAGCCGAGCACGGCAATGTGTGGATTAACCAACTTTTCGTGGCAGCCTGAGCTTGGCTGCTGTAAGGAATTCCATAGAAGCAGAAATAAAAGGCTTTTTTGGTGTAAAAGACCGTTTATTCAGACATCCTAGAAAGCTCACGTACACGACGTGGCAGGAATAAAGTCTCCCGCCAGAAGCACAGGTTATAACTCTGTCCATCCCATCCCCCCTCCCGGATTCCCATGGGAACGGAGTTCTCATCTCTCTCGCAGAGATAAGGTCTCCGCCGCAGATGCTGGCCCATCGCCCGGGTTATGGAATGCAGTCAAGGCCAGGCGACTGTCCCGCTCATCAACACCATTGAATCCTTTACACTCTGCCTCCTTAAAAGACTTCTCCAGGTTTGTGCGGAAAGGTGCGATGGAAAGGAGAGATGAGGGCGGGCGCCAATATTTTCGAATAAACCCATTGATTATACCCAGAGGAATACCCCACCCAAGAGACTAAATATTGCAAGCGCTTAAAACGAGAGTCCAGGATGGCGCCAATTTCAGAATGCTTGTGGCCATCAATTATAGTCGGTGGGGTCTCTCCGCTGGTCGTACAGGCATCGGAAACGGGAGCCTCCTTGAGCAAACTGGAATGGAAGACAGGATGGATATTACTTAGAGAATTAGGCAAGTCCAATCGGGCAGTGACATCATTAATCACTTTAGTAATCTGAAAAGGTCCCACGAATCTTTTGCCCAGTTTTGAAAATTTATGCACGTCTCTGAGATTTTTGGTAGACAAATACACCCAGGCGCCCACACGCAGGGAAACTGAGCGGTGCTTATCCGCTTGAAGTTTTGGGAGTCTTTAGCCTGTTGTAAGGCGGTCTGGACCATTTTCCACCCCTCGCCAGAGATGAAATCCATTGTTGAAACTCCGAGGATTCAACGCCCGCAGGTAGTTGCGGCAACGGAGGGAAGGATCGACCAGACACAATTTCGAAGGAGGTTTTTTTGTACTGCTATGAACCGCATTATTATAGGCTTATTCTGCAAACGAATTAACTCGCACTAATTGTCTTGGTGGTAGTTGGTGTAACAACGTAAATACTGCTCCAGGGTTCTGTTCGCTCTGACTCACCGCCACTTTGAACGTGGTAGGGCGGTAATTGCCGGGCGGCCCCCAACAAACCCAGAAAGCTTTCCAGAACTTTTGAAATGAATTGGGGCCCGCTGGGTCGGAGACCACCTTAACGGGGCGGAGTGTAGACGATAAATATGCTGAATGAACAGACGCTGGCTTAACTTAGGAGCGGAGGGGATGGAAGCACATGGGATGAAATGGGCTTGTGTAGAAAATAAGTCCACCACCACCCACAAGACCTTGTTGCCCTGACTTTCTGGCAAATCCGTAATAAAATCCATGGAGATGACTTCCCAGGGGCGGGAGGCCACCGGGAGAGGCTTCAACAGACCATGGGGTTTTCCCGGAACGGTTTTGGCTTCCGCACAAACAGAGCAACCTTTAATATACGTCTCAATGTCCATGCGCAGCGCGCGCCCACAGAATTGACGCCTGGCCAAATGCAGAGTTTTAGGAAGCCAAAATGTCCAGCCGAAATGGGCATCATGACAGGCCTCGAACCTGCTTACGGAGGGGAGGCATCGCACCAACAATCCCCCCGCCGCCAAACACCATTCTCCAGGCGCAATTGGGAGTCACCTTCCTCCGCTGGTTCTCGAGGAAAGGAGAGACCAGGCTGGGAATGGGTAGAGAAGGAGGAGTGGACGTCTGAGATCGAGTGACAGCCAGCCCCAATTGGGAGGGAGAGAACAGTGCGCTGGAATATCCCGTAAGGCAGCTCCACCCTCCTCGGGCAGGCTGCGAGAGCCGCATCAGCCAGTTTATTGGTTTTTCCCGGGAAAAAATGGACAGTGAAAGAGAAACGAGAAAAGAAATCGGCCCAACGGAGTTGTTTTGCGGACATCTTGCGGGGGGTGGAGAGTGGCGGCCAAGTTCTTGTGGGATCCGACCAAACTTGAAAGGGGTGTTTAGCCCCCTCCAGCCAGTGGCTAGCGGAAAGTACTTAACTTTGATGGCCGCAGTCTCTTTATCCCCTACAGTCCAGTTGAGCTTCCAGCACCGGAGAATTTTTTTTGATAAATAAGCACACGGAACCAGCCTCCATCACTTCCTTTATTTCTCTGCAATAACAGGGCTGCTCCAAGCTTTGTCCGGGAGGCATCCACGTGGAACCACAAACGGAAGATCTGGGTCAGGGTGTTTTAGGATAGGGTCTCGGTAGTAAAAGCTGATTTTAAAGCTGAAAGGCTGTCTGACATTCTTTAGACCAGGTATAAATCCTGGCTTGCGGTGCCTGTGGATCTTTACCCTTAGTGCGTAAGAGGTCTGTGGAGCGGGAGAGTCAGTTCCAGCTTAATTCGGGGTATAAAGTCACGATAGAAATTCTAGGCAAACCTTCTAGGAAAGATTGGAGTTCCTTTCTGATTGGTAGGGCAGGCCATTGGAGGACTGCTTCCAATCTTAGCAGGATCCATTTTTAGCCCCCCCCTCGGAAGAGATCCGGTAACCCAAATAGTCGATAGAGGGTTTGGTCCAGGAAACAACATTTAGGAAAAGTTTGGCAAAGAGGGAGTTTGTTGAGCAAGCGCTTCAATACTTCCAACCAATGCTTCATGCTCCTCCATGGTTTCTTGTGAATAAATTAAAAAACATCATCTAAGCACACCACTACCCCTTTGTATAATAATTCATGGAGAACTTCGTTGATAAGGGCCATAAAAGCTCCGGGGCCCCCACTTAACCCAACATGGCATTATTAAGTATTCATACTGTCCAAATTTTGTGTTAAATGCAGTCAAATGTTCATAGCCTTCCCGCAATCCCTGACCTCCTGTAGTAAGCTTCTCTTAAGTCCAACTTAGTAAAATGCGTCCCTTGCCCAATGCATCTAACAGGTCCTTGATTAATGGCAAAGGGTATTTATTGGACAGGGAAACCGCATTGAGTCCGTAATCCCAACTGGCAGAGCCTTCAAAGATCGCATCCTTTTTTTTTAACAAAACAATACAGGAGCAGCATGTGTGTGTTTGGTAGCCTCGGGCTCGGTGATGAACCCGCGAAATGGTGGAAGTAGGTTCTTGTCTAAGAAGGCAACTAAGTTCCTTCTCCTCATTGGGACTCATGCGGTAGATTCTACCTTAGGGCAGTTATGCTCTGGCTGTAATACGATTTTGCAGTCAGTGTCTCTATGGGTGGCAATTGATCGCATTCTTGCTCCTGAAATACTCTGGCTAAATCTCGGTAATCCGTGGAATGCTCGGGTAGAATCGGGAGCAATTAGAGCGTGCATCGCTGATGAAGCCAGGGGTATGTCAGGAGAAGGGTGAGTTTTCCCCCCAATTCATGTGTTCTCCGGCAGGGAGGGTCAGTGAATTCTAAAGATCCTTTCTTTCCAAATGAATTTTGGTTCATGCAACAACAACCACGGCATGCCCAGAACTATGGAGTGTTTGACCACCGGGCGCCAGAATAAAATCTAATTTTTCTCCCAATGGTCAGCGCAGCCGAGGAGGACCAGGTTGCGTTTTGAACTGGGCCGGTCCTTCGACCCCCGAGAGTGACTGCCACCATTTGGGTGGAACGGTATGGGCTTAAGCCAGGGGGACTCGGTCTAGTCCAAGTTCCTCCGCACACCAATGTGCATTATAAACAATGGGGAGCAACCCGCAGAATCTACTAAGGGCTGAGGCTAAGACAGATTACTTCCAGTATGCTTAGCGGGGTTGGCCAGAAACGCTTGAATCAGAATGGGAGCTGCCTTCACTCACCGCATCTGGAGTCCAGAACCTATATCCATGGGGGCTGGAAGAGAGGCAACAGCTGCTTCCTCCTCTGGTCGCCTTCGGTAACTGCCTTAGACGAGCCCATTGGGGGCGGCCCGGATTTATGGCGTGGTGGCTTCGGCAGATGGGGTAGCGCAAGCGCTTCCGGGCGCGGTTGGCTTCTGTTTTTCGGCAGTTGGCAGTTGATGACCCGGTCCTCCGCAGTAAAGACACAATCCCAGACGGGCGACGGCGCTCGGAGGTGGTTTCGGTAGAGGCTGCTGCTGGGCTTGGCTTATGAAGTCGCAGCGGTGGTAACACCGAAGCGGCGGGTTTTGGCGCATGGGCTGCCCCCGGCACGAAGCTGTAATCCAAACGAGACGCTTACTTTGAGATCCCAATTCGACATCCAATCAGCAATAGTGCTGGGGATCCTCGAATAAGAAACACCGCTTTCATGGAAGTTTTGCCAGCCGACAGCATCCGGAGAAGTATTCATATTTCACAAAGCGCCCTAGGCCACTTTCAGGGAGGGAGAGTACGAAAGCAGCCGCCGACGAAATTCACGGGCAAATTCTGCAAACGGAAGCCGTTGCCTTGCTGAATAGATTTGATGGTGCGGATGGCTTCATTTTCAGGCACCCTGGATCTTGGAAGCGAGCCCCTTAAGGCGGTTTGGAGGGAACGCTGGCACCGTGCGAGTATCCCTCCCCTTGCAGATCAAAAAAGAGTCATTAAATCCAGTCGGCTGTCTGCTTCCATCTAAGACGGAACCGATGGGTCCCGTATTTTTCGCTCAGAACCGGGTACAACCGGGCTTCTGGCGAAGTCCTCCATGTGGGCACTGGGTTGCAGTGGGATGAAGTAGGGAAGTTTGGAAGCGGTCCCATCGAAACGGGCAGGTGCATTGGAGGTCTGTAATATCCTCTCTCCATCGGCTCCTTGGCACTCGGCTGGGGCGGGCGGTTGCGCGAGGTTGGGAGGCAGCGGCGCAGGGAGTGGGCCGGAATCGGGTGGAGGGTGGGGGTACTCAACGCCGTGCCGCTGGTGTTCTGGTGGGGAGCCGGTCCTTGGAAGGTGGCAGATGCGCCGGAAGTAGCAGTGACCCAGCAGCGCCGCCCCTTCTGGGCTGTACTCCAGTGACAGCGTGACTCCAACTTAGCATCTTGTCCTGCTGCTTCTTCAGTTCCCTCTCCAAGGCGGCTAAATCTCTTTATGCAGTCAAGGCATCCTGGTGCGTTTATGCAAAAGCTGCTTTCTCTCGTTCCAGTTTGGCCAGTTCGCCTCAACAGCTGCAGTTAGTTCACGGCGCGCACGCAAGGCCTTAACGCCAAGGCTGGACGCTTGTAAGTCCAGTTTGGAGTGTTCCAGTGACTTTTATCATGGACTGGATAGGTTCTTGCACATATTGCCGCTGCAGCTGCCTTTGGCACGGGGTCCAATTCGAAGTTGGATTTCTTTATGCGCTGCTGTTGCCCGGGTCTCTTTGCAGGTTTTCACGCCTTGCTGCAGCTGCTCTCGCTCTTCTTCCCATAGCTGGAGCGCTTCACGGGCCCATGCTTCCTGGGCATCTCGCAGTCGGCCCACTTCCTCATCCCAGCTCTCTTTTGATGGGAGGGGGGAATAGATCCGGATGGGAATGCAGGCTTTCTTCGATTCCTTCTTCATCAGAATGTAGGGACCTCGTGCTCCACCGGGCGGCCTCCATCGGGCACCTTGCGGTGCAGCTGCTGATCCGATCTGGGGGTCCGATCGAAGCTGGCGGCACGGATACCCTCCCAATCCCCTCGGGATATAGTCCCCGGGTTTCAACGGTGGTCTTCGGACGGGCCCCAGTGCTATGCCACGTAGGGATTCTTGGGAGCATCACCAAAATACGAGTCCAGGGAATCGCTCAATGGACTCCTGTGTTGCCGCGATGAAGGTGGTCAGACCCGCTTCTCTTCCATGACAGGTTGCATCTGAGGTTTGTAATCCACACGGAAACGCAAGCAGTGATATCCCGGATCCACAGGCGCCGATCCATAGGACAGCTTCCAAAATCCTACTTTCCATGCAAGTCCACATACGATCAGTGCCTTCGCGCCCTCGGGTCTCCCAACGGGAGTAAGGGAAGCACTCCTCGTGGTTGATACGAGGACGGGAAAGAGTTACCAGCGAGACCCGCTCTCACACCGGTTCCCTCCAAATCCATAAGGGAGCCCGAGCTCCCTCTTTGGGGGCTACCGCACCTTCCACAGATTCAGGGAATATTCAACCTCTCCATGCTAAGACACCAGAGGTCCACTGTATTCAGTGATAGATGAACTAGGTTTCCTGCCACAATGTAAGGAATTCCATAGAAGCAGAAATAAAAGGCTTTTTTGGTGTAAAAGACCGTTTATTCAGACATCCTAGAAAGCTCATTGCATACTGTGACGACGTGGCAGGGAATAAAGTCTCCCGCTAGAAGCACAGGGTTATAACTTCTGTCTATCCTATCCTCCCCTGGGAACGGAGTTCTCATCTCTCTCGCAGAGATAAGGTCTCCGCCGCAGATGCTGGCCCATCGCCCGGGTTATGGAATGCAGTCAAGGCCAGGCGGCTGTCCCGCTCATCAACACCATTGAATCCTTTACAGCTGCTGTGCGGACAGACAGCGAGTCGAATTCATGAAGAAAAATTCAGGCAGACGCAAGTCGAGCTCAACAGAACGTGCTGTGGGGAATCACCCCCTGTGATGTATTTCCTGTCACATATCCTGTGGTATGTTTCCCTGTAATACTGAATCACTCACATTCCTCACTGGCCTAGTCCCTCCAAGTTCTCATAAGAACATAAGAACGAGCCGGCTGGATCAGACCAGAGTCCATCTAGTCCAGCACTCTGCTACTCGCAGTGGCCCACCAGATACCTTTGGGAGCTCACATGTAGGATGTGAACGCAATGGCCTTCTACGGCTGCTGCTCCCAAGCACCTGGACTGCTAAGGCATTTGCAATCGCAGATCAAGGAGGATCAAGATTGGTAGCCACACATCGACTTCTCCTCCATAAATCTGTCCAAGCCCCTTTTAAAGCTGTTCAGGTTAGTGGCCATCACCACCTCCTGTGGCAGCATATTCCAAACACCAATCACGTGTTACATGACGAAATGTTTCCTTTTATTAGTCCTAATTCTTCCCCCCAGCATTTTCAATGTATGCCCCCTGGTTTTAGCATTGTGAGAAAGTGAGAAAATTTTCTCTCTGTTAACATTTTCTACCCCATGCATAATTTTACAGACTTTAATCATAACCCCCCTCATACGTCTCCTCTCTAAACTAAAGAGTCCCAAATGCTTCAGCTTCTCCTCATAAGGAAGGTACTCAAATCCCTCAATCATCCTCGTTGCCCTTCTCTGCACCTCTTCTATCTCTTTGATATCCTTTTTGAGATGTGTCGACCTGAACTGAACATAGTACTCCAAGTGCGGTCGCACCACTGCTTTATATAAGGGCACAACAGTCTTTGCAGTTTTATTATTAATTCCTTTCCTAATGATCCCCAGCATAGAGTTTGCCTTTTTCACAGCTGCCATGCATTGAGTTGACATTCCCATGGAACTATCAACTAAGACGCCCAATTCCCTTTCCTGGTCTGTGACTGATAGCACTGACCCCTGTAGGGTGTATATGAAGTTTGGATTTTTTGCCCCTATGTGCATCACTTTACATTTTGCTACATTGAATTGCATTTGCCATTTCTGGGCCCACTCACCTAATTTATAAAGGAGCTCTTTGCAATCCTTTGCAGTTCTCACCACCCTACATAATTTGGTATCATCCACAATCTTGGCCACCACGCTACCTACCCCTACTTCCAGGTCATTTATGAATAGGTTAAAGAGCACCGGTCCCAAATTGTGAGAACTTTTCATTTACACACATCCTTTGCTTCCTGTTCCTCAACCAGTTTTTAATCCATAGGAGGACTTCCCCTCTTATTCCTTGATTGCTGAATTTTCTCAATAGTCTCTGGTGAGGAACTTTGTCAAAAGCCTTTTGGAAATCCAAGTAGACAATGTCCACTGTTTACCCCTTAACCACATGCCTGTTTACACCCTCAAAGAACTCTAGTAAGTTTGTAAGTCAGAACTAGCCTCTGCAAAAGCCATGCTGACTCTTCCTCAGCAGGTCTTGCTTTTCTATATGTTTAATAATTTTATCTTTAACGATAGAGTCTACTAATTTACCAGGAACAGATGTCAAACTGACTGACCTGTAATTTCCTGGGTCCCCCCTAGACCCTTTCGTAAAGATTGGTGTGACATTGGCCATCCTCCAGTCTTCAGGGATGGAGGCTGATTTCAGGGATATATTGCATATTAAAGTGAGAAGATCAACAATGTAATGCTTGAGTTCTCACCATGCAGGGGGGAAAAAAGACAACCAAGCACTGACAGGTCAGAGAGCGTCCAAATGCTCATGAATGTCAGAAAGAAATGTATTGATTAAGGCTACAGTGTATTTATAAATAAGCCACAATTGTGATCTCGGTACATATTCCTACTTATTACTAAACACTTCATAATGGAATAATTCCCCAGAAAATGATATATGTATTGTTCATCTTCATTTGTGAATCAATAAAACAGCATTCTACATTAACAATCATGTGATTGGAGGGGGAAACCAATCTGGAGTCCCACCCTGCACCTGTCTTTCCTTCCAGGACCCCTCAAGGGCTTAAGCAGACTGATTTCTATTCTGCTCCCCCTTTTTACCTGAAAGTGACATGCAGCTTCATTCAACACACTTTGCATCTTAATATTACTCATCTGGCTGTTTTGTGAAGGTTTTTCATTTGTAGTTTGCTTAATTGACAAAGCCCTTTTCTGCACATGCCACTTACGCTCTTTTGAAGACATTTCCGATCCCAACTTTTATGATGAAGTTTGTCTGAAATCCCCTTCTCAAAATGTTGTTTCCTGGCTGCCAGTTTTTTGTCCATGCATGTGCTACAGCAATGCTTCATAGCTTCACTGATTTGTTGTTACTCAAAATTTTGTGGTGGGGAGGGGGGGGAGAAAAATCTCAGAAATAATAAATTTTATGAGGAAAGGGGCAAAGGTGTGAGGGACCAAAAGATGGCAGAGCAGGTGCCGAAATTGTGGCTGGTGACTGCACAGAGGACAAGGAAAACAGCCTGTGGTTTGGGTGGAAAAAATAAAATGTTTCAGTATGATCGCACTGTGAGGGAAGCTGGCTTGGAAATGTTTCAATGAAAAGAAATGCTGTAAAATTGTTTTCAGATATAATGGAAATTGCATTTTGAAAAGACTTCTAAAACCAAAAGGGGGGGGGGGACCAGTGTGGAACTCCACAGGGGAAACATATTATTTCTAGCCTGAAAAAGTTGTAAATAGCATATGCAGAAAAGGCCAGAATTATTCTTCTGCATATCCACAAATTCCCCCAAGTATACAGAAACCCCTTCCTTGCCTGTGGATGGCTTGGATTTGCTGCTCTGTTTGTACACATTCACACAGCTAAAAACATCTGAATGGCAGGCCAGAACATCAATGTATTGTGGTTTTTTTGTAAAGCACAGAGGAAAACAAAATCTAATCAAAAGAATAAACAAACAGCAAGTACCCGGTGAGGAGCCTGTTTGGGATGGAGAAAGACAAGCATTCCCTACAGTGGATTCCCTACTGTAGGGAATTTACTGTAGGGAATTTCCATTCCTCCCTTGGTCAGCAGAGCGGGGGCAGGAGGGAGAAAGGTGCTCCTCTGTCAACATCCTACCCTCTGCAAGCCTTGATGACTGTGTAGCTGCTTGAGCAGGGCTGAAGCAGAGCTGCAAAGTCTATCCAGGAAATCTTGAGAGATTGGTGGGGACACTGCTTGGCACAGCCCAGGCAAGTCTGGCACAGCCCACGCATCGGCCTTTGGAAGGGCTCAGCGCAGTTTCTAACTGCTCAAGCTTGAAGAAGTGGGGGCTCAAAGCAGTGAAGCCTCTTTTTGTGTGTGTGTGCTGTCAAAGCCTAGGGAAACAAGCGCTTCTTGGCATTATGATTTTCTGAACCTTCCCAAGTCCTTATTTTCTTGCTTCCATACTCTACCATAGCACATTCCACAGGCTGCTATATTTACAAAGTGCCCCAGAGAGATGGGTTCAAATCCCCATTTCACTATGAAGCTCACAGGATGATCTTTTGCCAGTCACTGGTTGAGAGCCTAATTTTCCTTACAAAGTTATTATTAGGAACTGGTGGGACAGTCTGCATGGTGGAGCTTGTTGAAGAAGTGACTCACAATTAACATCTCATTAACAAAAATTGCCCACAGGGCCTTGGGCAAGTCACCAATCTGTGGCCTCACTCCCTCAATCTGTGCAATGGGAGCAATAAAGACTAACCACTTCAAAAAGGAGTGATGGTGAATGTTGCCAACTTCCTGTGAGTCTTAAAAAGAGGAAAACAGATTGTATTTTTAACATGTGCAGGGATTTAAAGCCATATAAATGGGCTGGAATCCGGGCACCATGATTGGTTGTTGTAGTTGTGTGCTTTCACTGATTATTCCTCCTGCTGCTGTTTATTCTATGCTGTTCCACAGTCCTGTGCTGTTCCACAATCTTCCCTTTCAGTCTCTCTCTTTGGGAGTGTATGTATCTAATTTTAACACCAAGATGAATGGAAGATCTTGAATGTTCATTGAAGCATTTTTTTCCTGTATACCCTGATGACTGCGTAGCTACAGGGATGGTGTGCATTGGATGAAGTGTAAATTCTAGTACTACCTCTCTTTTACTGCTAATAAGCTTCTTGATAGTCAAATGATAGGCATTGCCTGATTTCCAGCTTCTTCTTTGGTGGGATTCAACCCCCTACTAATTTGCTCAGGAGTTCTTTCACTCACTGAGTTTCAGAGGGATGGTGGAAATGCCTTGGGTGAATGTTCTGTTTTTGCTGTCCTACGACCTGTTTCTACCTTGAATTGCAAAAAAAGCTGCGCTTTGATGCCTTCTTCCTCCTGAGGGACCTTACTTTTTGCCTGGGAGAGGACATGGCATTTCAGTAGAGTTTTTTCTGCCATATGTTCAGATTATGTGATTGGAATGACCATGCTTCCTTCTTCAAGTTTCTCTATGTTAATAGAGTTAATGTTTGCAGGAGTGGAGTCTATTTTCCATATGGTAATTACAGAGATCCTGCTGAGCCTGCCATTGCCTTTCCTATTCCAGAAGGTGTTCTTTCTTGAGTTTCTTCCCTTGTGTAGGTGGGGGAAAAGAGGTGTTTCAGTACAACCAGGCATTGATTAGTTGCTTCCATACATGGCTTCCATAGGGTTGTTGTCATCATGCTGCTCCAATTGTTGAGTGAGAGTGGTATTGCTATGGATCCTAATGCTATGCTTTCAGCACCTTGGATCTCTTATGCCATTTCTTTCCACTGCTGACAGGGCAGAAAATACTGAATAATGGTGAAGTTGCCATGCCAGAATCTACTCAAATACATTATTTTATTTTTACTGAAAAAAGCTCCTTTAGGAGGCAGTAATTGGGAATAGTGGAGAAGGGGGTGCTTATCTGTTCCATGTTCCCCATTTTTTGCTCCAAATTACCTCCAAGTGGATTCTTCCCAATATGAATTTTAAATCTCACACATTGTGTGTAACTTCTAGTTTGTGCTTAGCATCAATTGTAGTATCCCATTCACTTCTACTTTCAATATCACCCCAAGTGTCTTACACTTGTGTTTTCTCCCAGTCATCTGGACAGCAACATTTGGTTCATGCATAATGGTGATGTCAAAGTAGGTGACATCAGAAAGATGCTAGCAGAAGGGGGAAAATAAATATTTTCTAAGCAAGATATGCAAATAATTGTCTGAGAACTGTGGTTAAATATGGTGTTTTTTCACCTGAATTCACTGAATAAGTTATATTTGCAGAATTATTGGATCTCTAGGGGCCTTTCTAACATTGTGGTTTGTATGTATTACACTCCTGCATAACTAGCTGTCTGTGTGCCTGGAACATTTTCCCCCTTTGTAAATGAAAAGATTTTAATTGCACACCATAGTTGTCTTGATATTCTAATCTTCAGAGACTAATTTAATCAAATGGCAGCAGTTGTGGAGTTAGCTTAGCCTGTTCATCTTAAAGTTTGTTCTTCTTTTGTTTTTGTTTTAGCCCTGTCAGAATGATACATGGTTAGCTTTTAGCCTGTGATTATTTGCATGTCACTCCTGTTAGTGACCCTTTGAATAAATGTATTTAGTGCTCCTAAAGATCAAGCAGAGATGAAGTCAAAGCAGGAAATGTAGCCATCCAAGGGACATTTATATTTAGACAGTTTTGATTAATAAAACCAATCTGCACCTGGCTCATTATAATTATTTATGGAGCGTCTTGAGTATACATAGTGTGTTACACAACTCATGAGAGACTGGGTTCATGCCCTGAGTAGCTTTCAGTCTAATGGAAACACAATACAGTACTCATGGTAATTGATAAAATGTAAGGGTGGGGTTGAGATCATTCAGATTAGCAAGGCCAGGACATGGCTACATGATGGAAGTGATAATATTGGGTGAGAGTTATAGTTAACATAGGAGGAGGCCATCCTTTTAAAGGGGGTGTTAGGAAAACAGCAGAGTTGTCCATGTGAGTGCAAAATATTCCAGAATAAATCAACCAAGGTTAAAAAGAACCAAGAGAAAAGGCAGAAAATAAATGGTTTTAATTAATAAGTTACATAATTAACTTCTCAAGAAGAAAAGGGATTGTTGGGGGGATGTAAGGAAGGGAGGAGCTGGGCTAAGAATTCTGAGTGAAACTAGCCATTGATGTGATAGTCCTTGCTAAGTAGAATACTAGAAACTATTGAAAGAATTATTCTTCAGGTGCAGAAATGGGAAAGCATTCCATTTTACAAGAATCTACAAGGGTTGAAGCTCTTCTTGTTGACCAGCTATAATTATAGGTTTGTTACTCTCTGGATTTTTGTTATGATGTTTCACAATTCATCCAACATATGAGGTCATTTGGCTTCCATTAGACCTACTGCACTTAGGATTGCCAACTGTTGGGCAAACATTCAGATGCAGCTCTGCTGTCACGGTTATAAACTTCCCAGAACAGTTGGCTGGCCATTGTGATTAAATGCTGATTAAACAGACCCTTGGTCTGAGGTAACAAAGCTATTCCCATGTTCTGGCAGGTACACTACATTACATAACATCTGCATTTAGGCAAAAATTCTTGTACACCTACTTCTAACCATCTGTATGTAATTTTTATTGTTGTAATACCCAATTGGCTTGAGTCAATTCATTTCTATTGATGAATAAATGTATTTAAATCACTGATGTATCTGTGGAGCTTGTATTAGACAGTTTCCCATTCAGTGAAGGAACATTCCAGCTGCAAGTGTAATTCCCAGTGTTCTCATTAGCATTAAGAGTTTGTCTCCTCATGTGCCATTTTAGAGTGTGTAATAAAAGCTGTCTGGGTGTGGAAAAACTAAAGGAATATTTGTAGAGTTACTCGAACTTAACCATACACAATTACTGTTTCTTTTCTTCTTCCTCTTTTGGTTGGAGAATTCAAACTTGTACTTTGACCTGCAATCATTTCCAGAAATCTTTTCCTGAATAAATAAAATTCCTTCTGAATTGACTTCATCGTTTGGCAAATGAAAATCTGTATGCATGTGTACGCACTCTTTCACTCTGATTTATCTTGCACAAACACTTATGAATGCTTGCTCCCTTAGGGGCCCTACTGGAATGCAAGATTCAGGCAAGCTTCTGCTAGGGTGCCCATACAGCTGCACTAAGGAGGCCAAGGTCAACCCAATGCTGTGAGCAATGATCTCAAGGTTCACACCACTGAAATGAAACAAAAAAGAAAAGGAGACAAAAAGAGAAACAACAAAAAGGGAGGGTTCCTCACAAAATAGAGTAAAAAAGACTACACAAAGAGTACACAAAGAATGATGAATGCTGGTTTAGATAGCATTAAAAAGAAGATTTGATACATTCACAGTCCGTCAATGGCTGTTAAACGTGATGACTCGATGAAACTTCTATGCTTAAAGGAAGCATACGACTGAATGGCTGTTTCTGGCAGACAATTGTATGTTTCTGGCAGACACTATGCACAATTTTTGATGAATATATTCAGGGTGTGTGTGTGTGTGTGTGTGTGTGTGTGTGTGTGTGTGTGTGTGTGTGTGTGT
>NC_059427.1:74450993-74472267 GCF_021028975.2 Sphaerodactylus townsendi | reverse complement strand
ACAGGCCAGTCAGTTTGACATCTGTTCCTGGTAAATTAGTAGAATCTATCATTAAAGATAAAATTATAAAACATGTAGAAAAGCAAGACCTGCTGAGAAAGAGTCAGCATGGCTTTTGCAGAGGCAAATCCTGTCTTACAAACTTACTAGAGTTCTTTGAGGGTGTAAACAGGCATGTGGACAGGGGTGAACCGGTGGACATTGTCTACTTGGATTTCCAAAAGGCTTTTGACAAAGTTCCTCACCAGAGACTGTTGAGAAAACTCAGCAATGAAGGAATAAGAGGGGAAGTCCTCCTATGGATTAAAAACTGGTTGAGAAACAGGAAACAAAGAGTGGGTGTAAATGGGAAGTTCTCACAATGGAGAGATGTCGGGAGTGGTGTCCCCCAAGGATCCGTTTTGGGACCAGTGCTCTTTAACCTATTCATAAATGACCTGGAAGTAGGGGTGGGTAGTGTGGTGGCCAAGTTTGCAGATGATACCAAATTATGTAGGGTGGTGAGAACCACAAAGGATTGCGAAGAGCTCCAAGCGGACCTTGATAAATTAGGTGAGTGGGCTCAGAAATGGCAAATGCAGTTCAATGTAGCAAAATGTAAAGTGATGCACATAGGGGCAAAAAATCCAAACTTCACATACACGCTACAGGGGTCAGTGCTATCAGTCACAGACCAGGAAAGGGATTTAGGCGTCTTAGTTGATAGTTCCATGGGAATGTCAACTCAATGCATGGCAGCTGTAAAAAAGGCAAACTCTATGCTGGGGATAATTAGGAAAGGAATTGAGAATAAAACTGCAAAGATTGTCATGCCCTTATATAAAGCAGTGGTGCGACCGCACTTGGAGTACTGTGTCCAGTTCTGGTCGCCGCATCTCAAAAAGGATATTGAGGAGATAGAAAAAGTGCAGAGAAGGGCAACAAGGATGATTGAGGGACTGGAGCACCTTCCCTATGAGGAGAGGCTGCAGCGTTTGGGACTCTTTAGTTTGGAGAGGAGGCGGCTGAGGGGGGATATGATTGAAGTCTACAAAATTATGCATGGGGTAGAAAATGTTGACAGAGAGAAATTTTTCTCTCTTTCTCACAATACTAGAACCAGGGGGCATTCATTGAAAATGCTGGGGGGAAGAATTAGGACTAATAAAAGGAAACACTTCTTCACGCAACGTGTGATTGGTGTTTGGAATATGCTGCCACAGGAGGTGGTGATGGCCACTAACCTGGATAGCTTTAAAAGGGGCTTGGACAGATTTATGGAGGAGAAGTCGATTTATGGCTACCAATCTTGATCCTCTTTGATCTGAGATTGCAAATGCCTTAACAGACCAGGTGATCGGGAGCAACAGCCACAGAAGGCCATTGCGTTCACATCCTACATGTGAGCTCCCAAAGGCACCTGGTGGGCCACTGCGAGTAGCAGAGAGCTGGACTAGATGGACTTTGGTCTGATCCAGCTGGCTTGTTCTTATGTTCTTATGTTCTTATATTCAGTTCATGTAAAGTAAAAAATTGTTTCCCCCCCACCCCACATAATGCAAGAGTTACTTAATTAGTTCTCCTGAACACATCTCCCCTTAACTAACTGCCACTTTGAAAAGGCATTTTAATTCATAGAAGAACTGGGAAGGAAAGGGTTAAACACCTCACCTAAGAACCCTTCATTAATTTTTAAAACAGCAGACTGAGCAGCTAAATATTTTTTTAAATAAGATCCTATTCATGGATAATCCAATTCCCCCTCCCCCTGACCCTGTATTTAGGAGTGTGATATGAGCAATATGGCTGAGCAATATGGCTACCAATAGCAATTAGTCATGAAATCTAAATGGAACTTCCATGTTGAGAAGCAATGAAACAGGGTGATGCTGGGTGGGTGTTTTGTTGTTGTTGCCTTCATGCACCTCTTGCAGGTCTGAAAACATGTAGTTGGCCATTGTGGGTAATATTTCTTTTCTTTATTTTAATATATTTATACCCAACCCAATTCCCAGTCAGAATCAGGCTCAGGGTGGCTTACAAAAATAGACTAAAACCAATACACTGTAAAATCATAGATAAACACTACAATGTAGACACACTCTCTGTGCTATCCATTGTTTGTTTATTAAGGGGAGAGAAAGGTGATGGAGGGGGAGGCAGAATGGTCCAACAAAAAAATCAGGTTATACCGATGGTAACAATAGAACACTTGTCGATTGGGTGTGGGTGGAATACAGATGGAATACTAATTCACAGAATGCCTTCAACCAAAAACCCAGTGGAACATCTCTAAGTTCTGATTTGATCCAGTAAATCTTCTCTTTCATTCTAGAGGCAGTAGTTTTAAAAATCCAGTTCTGCAGCAGAGCCATTAGAAGAACTTTTGATATAGAAAAGAGTCATGATCAATTTTCTGACTAATGCCATATAACACCCGTCAAATTTAATAATGTGTTTGCGCCCTGGTGAATAGTTATTTCCTCTGTTAATAACTGCAGTGGTGAACATGTAGAATATTTTTAAAAAATGTAATCATCTTTCCAATTGCCAGTCTCTGTGACTTTTTGGAGACACACATTATCCTCTGAGGATTCACTAGGTAATCAATGCTAAACTCTTTCAGTCAGTTTATCATTAAGACTTTTTGTCAAGTGCCGGATAAACCAACACGTCTTAATGAACAGTAGCTTGTCATTTGTTAGAGGATTAAAAGGATTAAGGGAGTTAATGACAGGATAAAAGATCTTTTTAATTTTAGGTCACTGGTGAGCCAGGTCAATCAATATCGACCAAAATCATTAAGGTCTGACAGCTGTTTCTTGGCCTTCTGAATGATTTTTTCCCCAAGTTGGCCTTTGTGCACTCTTCTCCATGATACAAAATTCTATAGTAATTAGCACTGTTTGACATCCTTTTTATGCAGTGACAAGGAACTTGTTCAGCATGAACTGCACATTTGGAAGTTAGTATGAGCTGGAGGATTGCTTTAAATATGCTAGATTTAAATAGTGCAATTGCAATGGTTAATGTATTGGAAATTACAATTAATGCTGCTCCAAATGACTGCAGCATCTCTCCAGCTCATGGAATCAAAAATCTGTATTTAGGAGGTGGTAGGCAAAGTTGATTAGGGAGATTCCACACAGAGGCATATTGGGGGGGAAATGATGCCCAGGGACAACACCTGGATGCCTCATGCTTGGGGATGGGGATCGGGGGCAGGGGCAAGGGCAGCTTGGATGGGCACTGCAGTGGCAGGCCGGCTCCTGGGCCGGCCTGCTGCCATGGTGCCCATCCGAGCCCCCCGCCTCCCCGCAGGCTGCCTCCTATCCTCCACAGGCCCTGGGGAGGGCAGAAGCCATCCTGCAGGGAAGTGGGGGGGCATGGTGCCGCAGTGGGTGGCCCAGGAGCTGGCCTGTCATCCTGGTGCCTGTCTGAGCCACCCCTGCCCTTGAACCCCATCCCTGAGGCCCTGGGGAGGGAAGGAGGCAGCTCGGATGAGCGCCTTGGCCTGTCTTTAGGCACCTCCCCTGCACCAAGCCAGCTCTTCCGAGCCGGGTCAGCATGGGGGAGGCGGGGTGATTTTGTGCTGCCGCTATTGTTCTTGGGGTCATTTGATCCCTCTGTCCTCATGGTCAGTATTCCCCTGATTCCATGCATGACCCCCTTTTTCTTGCAGCTAGAACAGTTGCACTATTAGACCATTATCACAAACAAATTTGTGAGATGTGGTCGTTTTGAGCAATGCCGCAGTAATCCCTCAGTAATCTCTCACACCTCAGTAATCCCAAAAGTATAACAAGTATACATGTTAGTATACATGTTCAATATGGGAAGAATGAACCACACAGACAGTTTCAATACAAGAACTGATGCAAGGATAGGAGGATTCCTGCTTCCTTTGTGGTTTCCCATTTCACCTCTGACACTGCTCCAAGGCATGTCTAATTTGACTATTGTGGTAATATATTACTAGAATGGCAGAGGAATCACTCGATATGATTCCACCACGGTCACAGACCTTGGGATTCAAACCAGTTTGTTTAGGCCTGCAACACATCTTATTTCACTTTCAGTACAGATATTAGGATGGCAATATTTAGTCAACTAATTTGCTAGTTAATAGACTCTTATAGCTCTGGGTTGCAATAGGTCAGAAGCAACTTGATGGCACTTAACACACACACAATTAATTTGGCAAGGTTATTTTTAAATATAAGTATTTATCAAGGGTGTAGGTGACAGGTAGATAAAATAGCTTTATAAACTGGATCTTTTCTAAAATCATTCAGAGTAAGCAATGCACTTGCCAGATTTCAAAATGTTTGCACACTAGGCTGTTAATTGATTTGTTATATGCGTTGACACTGGAATTATTCCACTGATCTGTTGCAAAGTTGTCCCAGATATAAGACACATTAAATGGTCTTCTTTAAATTATGTTCTGTGAATAAGAAAAAAGTGCTATCTTTAAAAAATGCCATGCCTGTGTATGTCATTAGAGAGGCATAATGCCTTGTAATTAATTTTCAATTAGCATTGTATCTAATATTCAACTATTAGCTATTAAAAAGGAGACTGTGCTAATATTTCGCTGAGGCTGTGAGACAGGTTCAGATCTTAGTTCAGTAGATGCATCATATGGATAATAACAGAGACTAATCTTACAGGTATGTTTTAAGGATTATTGACAATATATATGAAGCTCTTTGATAATTTAGGAATAGTACTATTTCAGTTTGGATTATTGATTCCAACATATCTGCTTGGCCATTTTAATTCTGGGTTTGTGATTTGTTTTATATAAACCCATGTGGACCATTTCGCAGCTTATATAGCACAACATCCAGTATCATAAATTTCATCTATATAAACTATCAACTAATGCCTACCATTGTGGTAGGCAAGGGGAACATTATTCAGTTATGGTACAATGCATTTGTGGGGGTAAAATGCTTGACTATAAATAGCTATGAGTCTCATAAATTATATTTATTAAATACTAACTTTAATAAAAAGACTCATTGCTTTACAGCTAGTGGCTAGTTTCTGAATTCATTTTCAATGCACCATCGATTTTGTTTGGAACTTCAGTACCATGACTTGATCAATGTTCCATTCATAAGAAGACATAAATTAAAGCATAAGCAGGTCATTTGAATCACACAAATAGATATAATAGACCCTGTATTATCATTTAAGTGGAGGCTTTGCATTTATCTTTGCCAGCCTTAAAAAAGGAAGAAGACAGGCTGACAAGCCCAGAAATGATACATTGGATAATTAACCTGTTGTAAGGACACCTTCTGTCTATTCATCTCTGTAGCCCTGCAGTCTTGCACTGTTTGGCTTGTCAGCCTTTTGAATGCCAACATTTTAAATGGTTTGGCTGGCTCTTTACCACACTTGGCCAGTAGGGCTTCAGAAGGGCAGCAGTCAACAAATCCATCTTCCCAGTGAGCATCCCAGCATGACCATGAATACAATGAAATGTCAGATGTTTTTCTGCGGAAAAATTTCCCGAATACATTCCATGTGGAACTGAGCAAAATTAAGCTTTCTAACTTGATGCATTTTCCCATGGTATACTGTTGATTTCACCTTGTTTCCAACATATCCTTACATGAATTCAACTGCTGCATGTGGTGATAGCCAGGTATTCAAGCAGGAATTTAAAGATATACATGCACACATTCCCCTTCCACATCATTTTGGCCCACACTTATTAAACAATGTAATTGGAAATTTTAGAAAGCAGTCATAATATTTTCAGTCAGAAATGCAGCAAGTAACCTAATTGCTGTAGATGGTGAGACTCCCTCGCTCAATAAGTACACCACAACGACAGGCTGGAAAGGAATGGGCCGCAGCCCGTTTATTAAACAACAAACATATAAACAAGAACTATTTACATCAGAGCTGGGCGGCAAACGGGTCGCACATCACATCCCAATGAATGGGAAACTGGCGGGAAGGGAAGCCCAGAGATCATACTCCTAAATGCTTCCACATCTCCCCGCCTCTGCTGAGGAGATCGGCACCGGCTGAGCCCCAAGGTCACTTCCAGTCCGCCTTCCTCCCCGCTGCTTGCTGGGGTGTCGGGCACCGGCTAAGCCCATGGGTCGCCTAACGGCCCAACCTAACCCCACTCCCTGGGGTGTCGGGCATGCCCGGCCTGCCGGCCTGCTCCCGCTTCCCACCCCCCCCCGGCCCTCCCAGGGCGCAAGCCTGGGAGCCCCAGCCTGGAAGGCTCGTTCTCTCCCAGATGTGCGCTTACACCGCTGTAAACCCGCCAGGACTGCTATTACAGTAAGGACCCAAAAAATCCTGCCAACCCTAATTTACAGGGAGGGTGGGTGGCTAATGCCTTGCTGGTTCTCGCCACCGGGAAGGGCTGGACCGGGGAAGGCGCCTAGATATACTCCAGGCTCCTCCCCGGGCCTCTTCGGGTGGGAGCCAATCATTGCACCCGGGTTCTCCAGTAGCTTGTCACAGGCCATGCATGCCCCTTATCTTGCTGCGTTATGCTCACCACGGCAGCAATGGCTGCCCTTGGTTGGTCTTAGGTGCATCTTATTTGCTGTAGATGGTGAGACTCCCTCGCTCAATAAGTACACCACAACCACAGCCTGGAAAGGAATGGGCCGCAGTCCGCTATTAAACAACAAACATATATAAACAAGAACTATTTGGCTATCAGAGCTGGGCGGCAAACGGGTCGCACATCACATCCCAATGAATGGGAAACTGGCGGGAAGGGAAGCCCAGAGATCATACTCCCAAATGCCTCCACACTTCCCACCCCTGCTGAGGGAGACGGGCACCGGGCTGGAGCCCCAAGGTCAGCCTCCCCAGTCCGCCTTCTCCTCCCATGCTTGCTGCTGGGTGTCGGGCACCGGGTTAAGCTCCATGGCCGCCTAACGGCCCAACCCAACCCCCCTCCCTGCGGTGTCGGGCAGCAGCCCGGTCCGCCGGCCTGCCAGGCTGCCCGGCCCACCCCCCGGCCCCCCTCAGGGCGCAAGCCTGGGAGCCCCAGCCGGAAGGCTCGTTCTCTTCCCAGATGTGCGACACCATTGCAAAACCCGCCCACGAGCTGCCCACCCTTGCAGCTCACCGCCCAAGCTCCTCAAGCCTGAGCCTGTTCCCCTATCTTAACCACCGACGGCGGGTAAACTGAACTGACTGAAGCCACAAGTCCATGCCCCATTGGGACAGGCGGACGACACCATCTGGCTGAAAAAAGGTCCATGACGTCCCGGGTGATTTCGGAGTGTTCTGCCACCGCTCCCCCGAGGGAAAGCACCACCATGGCACGCCTTATTGACTTTTCTGCAGGCCCTGTCCACTGTAGAGGGATCTCAACGCTCCGCTTCCACGGGCCCGCTGCACCATCTCGGACCAAACCAAGGTCATATTAGGCCAGTTCCTGGTAAAGCTTCTGAGCGTATAAGCCACCGCAAAACGCAGGTCAAGGTCTCAATTCTGGCAGGGAGATCTTCCTCCCCAAGGTGGATGACCAGGAGGTCCGGTGTAGCCAGCTGAAAAATGTATTCAATGACCTTGGCCTCTAGCCTGTGCCAAAGCATGTGCCCCTGCCCCATCCAGGAAATTCTTACGTACCGAAAGTCCCCAGATGCCGGCCCCATTCGGAATTGCATGCGTAGTCCCCGACTCTGTTGATAGGTTGTGCCCCAATGCACTCCACACCTACCGATAGACAGTTCAAGGCGTCCCTGGAGGCACCTGAGAGGAGGGAAATCAACAAGTCAGGTGTGGGCTTAATGCACGCCCGAAAGGCCCCGCCAATCAGCCACCTGCCCAAATTGCGGATATCCTCCGGGGCCCTGCCTTCTGCTGCCGTGCTGCCATGGCGGCCCCTCACCCTGAACGAGTGCAGGCTGAACTCCAAGGGCCGGGTAGCCCGGCTTGGAGCCAGCACATGCCCCGAACACCGCCAGCACGGTAAACCCAAGGAGAGGGGGGACCCATCCTGCAGCACCAAGAGCATGCCACCCACCTGAGGCCCAAAGCCAGAGCTACTCATTAAGGGGGAGGGAGGGGGCAGGTGGCATTGCCCGGTAGGGCTGGCATGGTAACCCAAGCCCCGCGGCCCTCTTGGTCGGTTTTTTTAGGAATGGGCCAGCTGTTGCAGACCATGTCCCCCCTCGGCAGGACGAGGTGTTCCCTTTGCAGCTGTGCCAGCTGGAAGGTCGATCCCCGGTAGGGCTGCGACCAGCTCCCCAGGCCTGAAAGTCTCCGTGGTGTGCTACAGGTGGAAGGCGGCGGCGCGGTGCAAGCGCTCATAGCGCCAAGCGCACACCTGCCTTAGCACCCCAGTGACCGCCCTCAACACTTCCTCTTGGTGACTGGGCGCCTGAGGTCCTCTCTGTCTGGTGCCCACTCCACCGCCACCCAGCCACTCAGGCGGCATGGACTACAAATGCCTTGGGTGACGCCAGGGAAACCGGAAACCTTGCAGTGGAAAGCGATGCCCGCCAGGTGCACCCCCATGGTGCTGGGTGCATCCCCTGCCCATGGAGCCGGACCAAACACTCGAGGAGGAGGCCAGTGTCCACTCCACCGGGTGACTGGGCTACCGGAGGACGCAGCGAAGCTCAGGAAATGCGCGCACGGCTCCGTCAGACAAGGCCTGCACGTGGCCGGTGCTAACGAAGTTCAAAACACCTGTGATGACGCCTCGCTGCCAAGGTTCCAGAGGGACGCCTGCATCTGGTCGCCTGGAACGGCTCCGCCCCGGGGCCAGGCGCCGGAAACGATCCACCTGCTGGCTTAGACAAAGCATCAGCAATCTCATTCTGCAAACCTGGAACAAAAGCAGCTTTGAAAGAGATGTTATGAGTGAGGTAGGTGAGAACCAACTAAGTAACCAGGCGCATGACCCGTGGCCGATTTGTTTCCACTGTCTGTTTACCACACGCACTCACTGCCTGGTTGTTGCACCAGAAAAAGCACCCGCTTGTTAAGCTTAGAGGTTGTGCTAAATGTGCACCGCCACCAGGATGGGAAACAGCTCCAGAAAAAAGTGGGAGATCCCTGGTGATGCCCCTGCTGCGTGCCACTCTAGCCAAAGGCACCCATGCCTACCGGGACCCCGGAAGAACACACTGAAACCAAAAGCCCCAGAGGTATCAGAGTGCACCTGCAACTCCAGGCCAGGTTCCAAAGCTGATTGCCACAGAGAGATGCCGCTTGAAGTTTCAGATGAAGGGACAACTAGACCTGTAGGTTCTTCTTTCATGCCCCGTGAGCCCCTGATGTGCTCCTCAGGGGACTTGCAGCCCGACAAGGACCTCGCCAGCCGGGAGGCAGAAAGCTCCCACCCTGGGCCACCATCCTGCAAGCGAAATTGAGGTGGCCGAGTAAGGGACTGGACCAGGCGCACCCTGCATTTTCGGAGGAGGAGAACGGACTGGAGCAGGGCTGAAAGGGCTGTAAGTTTGTCACCCGGGAGTGACGACGCGCTCCAGGGACCGCGGTCCAGGTGAATGCCCAGGTAGCTGGAGTGCAGTGGCGGGCCCCTCCGCCTTGTTGGGAGCCAAGGGGGACCCCCAGCCCGGGCTGCCAGGACCTGGAAAGCCTGGAAGGGGTCAGCTCACACTCCCCGGGTGCCCTGCCTGCCGAGCAAACAAGAAATCATCAAGGTAATGGGTCACCAAACCGGAGGGCACCCGCTGCCTGAAAGCCCATTCAAGGAAGTGCTGAAAGTCTCAAAGGCGGGTATTGGTGGCAAAGGAGCAGCCCATGGGCATGGCTCCTGTCCACATACTCACTTCCTTGGAAGTGGATGCCCTGTAGCTCGAAGTCCACAGGGGAAATGGGCAGGATGGAAGGCGGACTGGATGTCAGCACTTTGTTAGGGATGCCCTCGGACCCGCTTCTGCCTGATGCAGAGGGATGGCTTCGGCCCAGGGTGGCTTAACGGACCTAACAACAAACCTCTGGGTCAATGAAATGATTCACGGAATCGCCCCGGGGGTGGGAGAGGTGTTGAATTAAGCGAAACTCCCCCGGGGCTTTTTTAGGCACGACGCCAACTGGGGAGACCCTGAGGTTGGGGAGAGGAGGGTGACTGAAAGGGCCAGCAATGCGGCCGGCCTGGATTTCCTTGTTGAGCTTATCAGCCACCACTCCAGGGAGATCGCGGACAGATTTTAGATTGCTGGCTGTAAGGAATTCCATAGAAGCAGAAATAAAAGGCTTTTTGGGAGTAAAAGTCCATTTATTAAGACATCTTAGAAAGCTCAAGTACACGCAGTGGCAGGAATGACACTTCCCGCCAGAAGCACAGGTTATAACACCATTCACCCCATCCCCCCTTCCTGCTTCCCATGGGAACGGAGTCCTATCACATCTCCAGCAGAGATAAGGTCTCCTACCGGCTAGGCTGGCCCATCGCCTCGGCTGTCAGGAATGCACTCAAGGTTACTTCACCATCAACACCATTGAATCCTTTACACTCTGCCTCCCTTAAAGAAGACCCCTCCCCAGGTTTTATCGCTATGAAAGGCGCCGGGTGAGCAGAAATAGGAGGCGGGGTTTCTAACTATTTTCGGAATAAAACCCATTGATTATACTCCAGAGGAATATCCCACCTAAGAGACTAAAATATTGCAGCTATGCATTAAAAGCGAGTCCGTCACAATAGCGTCAATTTCCGTAGTGCGTGCTTGTGACCATCAATAATAGTCGGTGGGGAGGGCCTCTCCGTGAGTCGCAAGCCAGGCATCGAGGAAGGGAGCCTCTTTAGCGAGCAAGCTGGAATGGAAGACAGGATGAACGTTACTAAGAGAGTTAGGCAAAATCTAAGCCGCAGCAGTGACATCATTAATCACTTTAGTAATCTGGTGCTGTCCCACAAATCTTTGCCAAGTTTGGCGCATTTATGCAACGCCTCTTGAGATTTTTTGTAGATAAATACACCCAGGAGCCCACACGCAGAGAGGAAAATCCGAGCTGTGTTTATCCGCTGGTGCCTTTGGGAGTCCTTTGCTTTGTTGTAAAAGCGGTCTGGACCGCTTTTCCATCCCCGACTAGGGATAGAAATCCAATTGTTGAAAACTCTGGGGTCCAAAGCTGCGGTAAAGGCGTTGATGGCAACGCGGTGGAAAGGAGCCAATTTCAGACACAATTTCAAAGGGGTTTTCTTTTGTACTACTATGAACTGCATTGTTGTAGGCGCATTTGCAAACGGAATAAGCTCGCACCAATTGTCTTGGTGGTAGTTGGTGTAATTTCAACGTAAATACCGCTCCAGGGTTCTTGTTACGCTCTCTCCGCCTACGCCGTCACTTTGAACGTGGTAGAGGCGGCGATTACCGGGCGTGCCCTCAACAACCCAAAACGCTTTCCAGAACTTTTGAGATATGAATTGGGGTCAAGGGTCGGAGACCACCTTAATGGGAAGCGGAAAGGAGATGGTAAATATGTTGAATGAACAGCCGCGCCAACTTAGGGAGCTGAGGGGATGGACGACATGGGAATAAAAAATGGGTTTGTTTAGAAAAATAAGTCTACCACCACCCATAAAACCGCGGTTGCTACGACTTTTTCGGGCAAATCTGTAATAAAATCCATGGAGATGACTTCCTAAGGGCGGAGGCCACCGAGAGGCTTTTCGTAACAGCCCATGGGAGAAACTTTCCCGATGGCTTTTATTTCTGCACAAACTGAGCAGCCGCTTAATGTATGCCCTCAATGTCTTTACATTGGCGGCGCCACCAGAAGGCTGCCGGGCGAGGGCTAAAATGCAGAGTTTTAAAAGCCAAAATGTCCAGCCCGAACGGGCATCGCGGCAAGCTTCAGAACCTGCTTCGCGGAGGGGGGGGGGGGAGGCACGTACTCAACAGTCCCTCCGCCAAACTCCATTCTCCAAACGCAATTGGGAGTCACTTTCTTCCGCTGGAGAAGCCTCGTGCAGCCCCGCCTTTGAGTTCCCCGCAGGAAAGGAGAGACGAGGCTAGGAATGGGGGTGGAGGAGAGCCAAGCGCTTGAGACCGAGTGACAGCCAACCCCAACCGAGTGGGGAAAGAACAGTGCTTGGCGAATGTCTCGTGGGCAGCTCCACCCCCCTCCCCGGTAGGGCGAGAGCCAGCGTCAGCAGCCAGTTTATTGGTTTTTTCCAGGGGAAAAAATGGACTGTAAAAGAGAAACGAGAAAGAAAATCGCCATTGCACCAAGTTGTTTTGCAGAACATCTTTGAGGGGGGGTGGAAAGAGCTACAAGTTTTTTAAGTGATCCGACAATAACCTGAAAGGGGCGTTTGGCTCCTCCCAGCCAGTAATCTGTGCAAAGTCAGAAGGACCCATCTCTTTTTTTACAAAACAAAACGGGAGCAGCAGCGCGTGTGTGTTTGGTAGCCCTTGCACGATGAACCCGCTGAAAGCAAGGTTCTTGTCCAAGAAGGCACAGAGTCTCTTCTCCATTGGGACTCTGCGCGACAGAATTCTACCTTTGGGTAGTTTAAGCTCTGGTTGTATAACAATTTTGCAGTCAGTGTCTCTGTGGGGTGGCAACTGACGGCATTTCTTTGCTCCTGGAAAACTCTGGCTAGACTCGCGATATGCAGGTGGGATGCCAATAAGATCGGAGCAATAAGCTGAAGAAACTAGGGAGGGGGTGTGTCAGGAGAGTTGGGTTTTCCCCAGTTCATGTGTTCACCGCGAGGGAGGGCTCAGTAAATTCTAAGATCCGCTTCTTTCCAAATGAACTTTTGGTTCATGTAACAGTAACCAAAGGCATGCCCAAAATCTATGGAGTGTTTGGCCACTGGTGCCAAGATAAAACTAATTTTCTCCCAATGGTGGTGGAGGAGAGCCGAAGGAGAACCGGGCTGTGTTTGTACTGGGCCGGTCCTTGCGTTCTGGCAAAGGGCTGCCAGATCCATTTGGGTGGAGATAGTGCCATGGAGCTTGGCCAGGGGAATTTGGTCAGACCCTGGCTCCTCTGCCACCCAATGGGGCCGCGTGAAGCAGTGGGGAGCAGCCAGAATCCCACGCGGGCCGAAGGCTATGATGCTTGAGATGTGTTTAGCGGGGTTGGCCAGAAATGCTTGGACAGTAATGGGGCGCTGCCTTCACTCACCGCTGGCCAGGAGAGTGGGAGCCCATGGCGCCATGGGGGCTGAGGAAGAAAGGAACAAACAGCTTCTTCCCCCCTCCTCTGGGTCAGCCTTCGATGACCGCTTTAGACCGAACCCGCCGGGCGTAAGGCCCTGACTCCGCGTGGTGGCTTGGCAGATGGGGTGCTGCGGAGCTGGAGGCCCGGTTGGTTTTGTTTCTTGGGACAGTTGGCGGCTAGATGACCTGGCCTCCGCAGTAAAGACACACAATCCCAGCCGGCGACGGGCAGTTCCGAGGTGGTTTCGGTAGGGGCAGCTGGAGGCTTGACTTGAGTGGACACAGTAGTGGGTTTTGGCGCATGGGTGACCACCGACACGAAGCGTATTCCCCAAACGAGGACGCCACCTGGGATCCCAACTGGATCCAATCACCACCTGCAATAGTACGAGGGGACCCGAATTAAAAACACCGCTTTCACGCAGCTTCTGCCGGGTCCACCAGCGTCCCCAGAAGTATTCGCATTTTTTTTCATCGCGTTCAGGCCACTCAGGAGGAAGTCGAAAGCAGCCGCCGCACGAAATTCACCCAGGCAGAATTCTGGCAGGAACGGGCGGGTTGCCTTTGGCTGGATAGTTTGATGGTCGCGGATAGCTTCATTCTACGGCGCCTGGATCTTGGAAGCGCGCTCTTAAGGTTTGGAGGAATCACGGGCACCGTAAGCGAGAGTCTTCATCCTGCAAATCTAGAAGAGTCCACGAACCAGTCGAAGCTGCAGTGCCCCATCCAGGGACGGAGCCGATGTCCCGTGATTTTTTTGGCGCTCAGACCGGGTATAAATTCATCAAGTAGTCTTCCAAGCGGGGTACATTGAGTTGCAAAATGAAGTAGGGAAGTTTGAAGCGGTCCCATCAAAAGCGGGCTGGTATCGGGGGCCGATAGTAGCCCCGTTCAAAACGGCTCTTGGTGCCTGCTGGGGTGGTGGCTTAGCAGCGGGTTGGGCAGGTTGGGCAGGCAGCTGTTGTATGCGGGGGGGCCGGAATCGGGGGGGTGCTGGCGGTGCCGGGCTGGCGCTTTGGGTGGCAGGACCCAGATATCGTGGCCCCTGGCACCGGGCGTGATCAGGTAACAGCATAGACTCCAACTTGGGGTTCCTGGTCTGCTGCCTCTCTTAGCTCCCTCTCTCCAACGCAGCCAGCTCCCTCTCCTTAGCGGGTCAATGCATCACTGGTGCGCATGCAAAGCAAAGCTTTCTCTCGTTCCAATTGTAGCCAGTTCGGCCCCGCTTTTAAGGGCTTCCAGTGAGCTCACTTATGCGCTGTCATGAGGCCTGAACGCTGTCGCGTTGCCGTTGTAAATCCAGTCTGGAGTGTTCCACGGGACTTTATCATGGACTGACAGATTCTGGGAATATTGTCGCTGGAGCGCGATCTTTGCACGGTCCAATCCCGCTTCGAGCTGGACTTCTTTAGTTGCCGTTCCCGGTCCCTCTGCAGGTTTTCGCGCTCTTGCTGCAACTGTGCCCGCTCCTCCTCCCATAGCTGACGCTCATCGAGGTCCATGCTTCTTGGGCATCTCGCAGAGTCAGCCCTACTTCCTCATCCCAGGTCTCGCTTCGAAGGGAGAGGGAACAGATCCGGCTGGGAGTGCAGGCTTCTTCGGACTCTTCTTCATCTTGGAAGCGAGACGCCATCGGAGACACTGTGAGCTTCGCCGTAGCTTTCACCGGGTGGCTCCCCGAGAGCTACCTCAGGTGCGGTCGCTGGCCCGGGATCAGGGGGGTCCGGTCCACAGCGATGCACGGATAACCCCTCCCAATTCCAGGTTTAGTCCCGGTGTCCTTTGGGACGGGCCCCAGTGCTGTGCGCACGGTGGTTCCTTGGGGAGTATCACCAAAATACGAGTCCAGGAACCGTTCAATGGATTCCTGGGTTGCCGCATGAAAGGTGGTCAGGCCCGTCTCTTCCATGACAGGTTGCATCTGAGGTTTTGTAATCCACACGAGGCGGAGTAGAGATCCGATCCACAGGCGCTTTCGATCCATAGACCCAAGCGCCCCAAACGGCTCATGGAAGTCCCCATGGTCGCTAAATCACGTCCCTCGTTCCAACGGAGTAAAGGGGAAGACTTCGTGCTGGATCACGGCGGGACGAGAAAAGAGCCACCTAGCGAGGGGCCCGTTCTCCCTGCCGGGTGCCTCCAGATCCAGAAGGGAAAGGTCGGAGCCCTCTTTGGGGGCTACCGCACCTTCCGCAGAAACATTCAACCTCTCCATGTCAAGACACCAGAGGTCCACTGCACTAGGAATATAGATGTATTAAGATTCCTGCCACAATGTAAGGAATTCCATAGAAGCAGAAATAAAAGGCTTTTTGGGAGTAAAAGTCCATTTATTAAGACATCTTAGAAAGCTCAAGTACACGCAGTGGCAGGAATGACACTTCCCGCCAGAAGCACAGGTTATAACACCATTCACCCCATCCCCCCTTCCTGCTTCCCATGGGAACGGAGTCCTCATCTCCCGCGCAGAGATAAGGTCTCCGCCGAAGAAGCTGGCCCATCGCCCGGGCTGTGGAATGCACTCAAGGTTACTTCACCATCAACACCATTGAATCCTTTACACTGGCTTGGTAAGCCCTCCTTGGGCCTTGGTATGGGATGCGGAAGCCAGAAGAGAAACCATCCCCCAGCAGGCGCGCAGCCCCCCTGTCTGGATAACGCTGCAGCCACTCCAACAGCACCCCCACTTGAACGGGTGTAGGAGCCAGAGACTGCAGCTGAGCGAGCATCTCAGTGTTTTGCGGGGGCGGGAGCACTGCCCTGGCCACCGGCATCTTCCAGGGAGGGCCCGGCGCCAGCGACCGGGCCTGCCGAAAGCGAGGGCGCCCCACCGGTTTGGGACAGCTGATCCTGCTGTGGCTGCCGGAACAAGAGGAGCAAGAGTGCTCAAATCTACATTTTACGCTGGCAAGCACCTTTGTTGGAATTCCCAACACAACTTCTTAGCCCCCACCTCGCCCCCAGGTATTCTGCCGGGTTTTGTAAGAACAGGAGGATCCGCCGCCCCTCCCATGGTATGGAGCTGGACCACGCACTCATCCAGGTTTGGTCGCGGGATGAGGTCCCCCCAACGGAAAAGGTAATTTGCAGCGAGGGCGCTCTTGCGGATGGCCTTCGTCAGTAGTTTATGGTCGAAGCTTCTGCAGCTAGCGCTCGGTGCCCGCAGCACATGAGCCATGTGGAGCTGCCAGGTGCCAGGCCCGCAGGGGGGGATACGCTGCCCCGGCGAGGGCCAGGAATCTCGGTGAAGCCCTGCAGCTGGGTTGTTAAAATTCGGCCGGGTTGCTGCCGGGTCCTTCCGCTTTTTTGTCGGCCTTTCCCGCCCGACAAACCCAACTCCCCCTCCCACCGCTGAACTTAAAGATGTCCACGCATTACCCATCCAGCGCCCGCTCCCGGAGCTTCCTGGGGAGGTGGGACCCGGGCGGGTTGCTGCCGCGGTCGTCTTGAGCCGGGTTAGGGGATGGCGCTTCGCCGCCACCGAAACGCCTGGCGCTTTTTGTGAAGCCAATGGGAGAGCAGGCACTCTCTCCTCAAGCACTCCAAATTCCCCTAGTAGCCTGCGCTAGCTATCATCCCTAGTAGACTCATCACCTGACGACGCATTTTAAGAGCTGGGGGATCGCTTCTGGAGGAACGTGGGAACGCTCTGACGCATCGCTTCCTCCTCCTGCCCCCGCTACCGAGGGGCTTCCACGGACGCATCCACCGATGTGGACGTGTTAACCGCGGGCGAAAGGTGCAGCTTCTCCTCTGCTCCGCTCGAGGTCTTCGGCGCCAAGATTGCCGCCGCCAAAAGGGTGGGCTCAGGGCCCCCGACCCTCGAGGTGGGGCCTCGACTCGCCAGCCGCGCCGCCGTGGACTCTTGTGAAAGATGCAACAGGGTGTCCGCCAGGTTGTGGACCAAGGCAGGATTAAGTGCCTATATGGTCGACATGTTCGGGCCTGGAAGATGCCGGCCGGGCACCCCCCCGACCGCTGGAGGGCCCCCTCCAAAGGGAGAGACTGTCCTACCATGCCGTAATTCTCAGCCGGCCCCTGCCGATGGGAGTAAGCCCGAAGCTCACAAGTCAGCCTCTCGCCGCTGCTCCGGGATTCGCCCTTCAACCGGGCCGTCAGTCCGACGTCCCCCGGCCAGTCTGGGCCCGGATTCTGTTCAGCAGAGCACGCAGCTCTGCCCGATGGCGCCGCCGCCTCTGCAGCAGGTTCCCTGCTCTTGGCCCTTTTCGGCCCCATGGCGCTTTCAAGTAGACCGCCTGTGAAGAGGTGAAAGGAAAGCAGTGGGCATGAAACGAGAGAAGCGAGGGAGGGCCAGAGGAAGAAGGGAAAAATCAGCTAAGAAAGGAAAGGAAAGAAAAGGCCAAGTCTCCTTTCCAGGCCTTACGCGAGACGCCAAACACACGACCACGCCTTGCTGGTTCTGGCCGCCGGGAAGGGCGCGGACCGGGGAAGGCGTCTAGATATACCCAGGCTCCTCCCGCCTTTTTCGGTGGGAGCCAATCATTGCACCCGGTTCTGCAGCTTGCCGCCAGGCCATGCATGCCCCTTATCTTGCTGCGTTGCTCACCACGGCAGCAATGGCTGCCCCTGGTTATTCAGGTGCATCTTATTTTTCACACACATGCTCATGTGGGAGTTTCTGCTGGGCAGAAGGTGTGTGCCAGTTCCTTTCTGAAAATCAGTCTAATGAAGGCTGAGGTGGGTGATCAAGAAAAGATACCTTGATGTGTTTGCATGGAAAATTATCCAGACAAGCCATTCAAAGAATACATTTCTTAAGAATTAAGCTGATGGACATCTTTAAAAGGAACCAATCCCTTCAGGGAGCTTGAAGTTTATTAATTATAATAATGGTTAAAATACAAAAGCTTTAGAAAAGTATGCACAAAAGATGCCACTATGGTTGAATAGCAGAATCAAATTTGAAAAGAACACTGTATATGTGTGTGTGTGGTGTGTGTGTGTATAAAAACTTAGTGATTGGTTTTATTCCAAGTACACTGGAAACAGAAATGAGCCTGTGAGGTGGTGGCGTTCTTTAACTTCAAAGGTATAAAATAAGCACTGAAGAAAAATGAGGAAAAAAATAGCAAACAGAGAGAATTCGTTCCATCATTCTTCACTGAAAAATATGTTAGATGGATAGTTCTACCTGGATTTTTTTTCTTCCTGGTACTGAAGATGTATGTCAAATTGCATTCAGTTTTGAAGTATTCAGAACAAATCAGGAAATTAAAAACTAATGAGTCATCCAAGCTTTCTTAGAGACTTCCAATGGAAACTGACTAAACCATTAAGAAAAGCATACAACTCCTGAAACAAAGACACGTATGACTAATAAAACACTCAGTTTTTGGTTCAGCCTTGTCAATTTAAGCCCAGTTTCAGATAAAACAGCCTTGATAAGACTACAGGTTTGAAACATTTAGAAAACATTCAGAAAAGTAACATCTACCAAGGAAGAATTCAGATGGTTTCTGCAACAGGAATTTTGGCTTCTCTAACTTTACGGATTTTGTTTAACCAATCAGCAGTTGAGGTCATCTGGTAAATATTTTTTATTTAGATTTATGAATGGCACCTGATAAAACTTTGAATTTGTTAGATAGAAGGGCAAAATCTTGGGAATCTGGTTAAATAGGAGGAAAGGACTAAATGGGTAGCTTAAATAGGATGGAAGTAATTAGGCCCTACATATTTGTACAAGGAGAAATGTTAATTACACCCCCATAAATGATCTGGATTCAAGTTAAGTTATGAAGATGACAACAAATTTTACTACTGGATAGAAAATTCAAACTGATTGCAAAATGTTCTAAAAGCAACTCTGCTGCCTGTGTGAAGATGAAGTTTAATGTGCATAAGTGAAAAATGCTACAAATTAAGACCCCAATGATTAACTACCAGTGGCATATCTGCCTAGGGATGGGAGGGAGTACCCTCGACCCACCACTTGACCAGGAAGATGGCAAGGCCTGGTTGCCTCGTCTTTGGGTGCCCTCGGCCATGCCCATGACATCATCAATGTGGGCAGGGCCAAGGAAGCCCAAGGACACTGCCCTCTAAGCCTCACCCTCAACCTTCCTTCCAGCTCCCAGCCAGCAGCCTGCAGTCCCTTCTGCCCTCCCGTCTGGGGAGAGCAGAAGGAACTGAAAGGCTCCATCCCTGGCTCCTTTGCCTTTATAAGCATGGGGATGGGCCTTGGGGCAGGACCACCTTCCATCCATGGGGATGGGGCTTGGGGCAGGCCCCATCCCCATGCTTATAAAAGCAAAGGAGCCAGGGATGGAGCCTTTCAGTTCTTTCTGCTCTCCCCAGAAGGGAGGGCAGAAGGAGCTGCCGGCTGGGAGCTGGGAAGGGGGGTGAGGGTGAGGCTTAGGGGGTCTCACAGATCAGAGATCCTTCATCTACTGTATTTTATAAGAAATATAGTTTGAGTAAACACAGAGGAGAATGCATACCTGTTTTGAATTACACTTGAGTTTGCAATAATAAGTTGGTTTCATATGTTTTTTCAGTAAGTGAGATTTTTAAACATGGAATGCATAGATGTGGAAGCTCTTGTATTTCAATTCCTTACTCACCTTGCTGTTTTTATTACTTGCACTGGCCAAACAAGGATCCTTTACAGCATGCCTATAACATGTTATTGAGCCACCAAATGTAATTCAGAAAATAGGTTGCCTGGTCGCTGTTCATTGGCAGTGAAAGTATTGAAATGAGAAACTTGTGCAAAGATGAACTAGTTGGTTTATGTGATGGCTATCACAAACTGATCAATTTTGCATGGGTGAGAAAACAACCTTTCTGCTTTCCACTCTAATTACTTTCCTGTCAGATGATTAGTTAGAGTGGCAGGGTCTCAGATCCCTAAAGATCCTCATTTTGTCTGAGAAGATTAAAGGATGGCAACTATTTTCGAACATGATCATCATCATTATGTCCAGGAGATTTTAGACTTCAGAAGTTTAAGTCATAATAGCCCAGCATACGGCAGTTGTTTGCAAATTGCCTTGATGTATTTTCCAAAAGCACTTTTTTGCTTTCAGTAATTTAATTGCAAAGCTATTAGTACATGAAAATGATGACACATCTGCAAATCAGTCTGACTCTGGCCCCTTCCGCACTTGCAAAATAATGCGTTTTCAAACCACTTTCACAATTGTTTGCAAGTGGATTTTGCCATTTCGCACAGCTTCAAAGAGCACTGAAAGCGGTTTGAAAGTGCATTATTCTGCATGTGCGGAATGAGCCTCTGTTTTTGAAACAGAATCTTTACCTGGATCACCATTTCCCTTTCCTTTCTACCCACATTTTTCTGAGCGTTAGGGAAGAAGTCTGGTTTTTTCTGCAAACATGCAAAGCTTGTTAACTTAGGGTGGGATTTATATTTGCCTTTGTGTCTGACACACCTTTAGTGAATAAGATTATTTTCTCCTGGTTATGAATTTACTGACCTGAAAACTGCATCCTAATGAGGTTTGGCTTAGTACATGTTTGTATGCAATACAATAGAATAAAAAAACCAACATGATTGGTTTTGTACAAAATTCTAATAGTATTAACTTAATTCATGTGCTACCCCACTCCCTCTTACATAAGTGTAATTTTTTCTATTCCCTTTAATTTATATACAGAAATTAGTTTGTGAAACTTTGTAGGAAAAAAAATCAGCCCTATGGCTATGTTCTATATCAGCTAGGTGAAAAGTTGGCCACCCTAGAAAGGTGAGATGAAATTGTCAGAACATTTATTACTGAAGCTCAGATTGATCATAATTATCACTGTCAGTCTGAACACATGCAGTTGCATTCTACTTGAATGAACAAGCTGTTATACGTTCTGCTTGAGCATTCTATTTGAATTAACAAGCTGTTATACTACCAGCTTATAGTGACTCCTGGTGGAGTTTCCAAGACAAGTGATTGAAAAGAGGTAGTTTGCCATTGCCTTCCTCCACAGAGTCTTTCATGCAGGGTTCCCTTCCAAATACTGACCCAGCTTAGCTTCTGACATCTCATGAGATCCAGCTATGCTATATCATTTCCCATCCCCATTATTACTATCCTATTAATGAGTAATGGGGATGAGGAATGATATAGCATAGCCGGATCTCATGAGATGTCAGAAGCTAAGCTGGGTCAGTATTTGGAAGG
>NC_059427.1:74387382-74450893 GCF_021028975.2 Sphaerodactylus townsendi | reverse complement strand
ACTGCTTCCAAAAAAGCAGCTCTCTCATCGGCCCACCAGCAGTGATGTAGGTATAGATTTTTAATGGGGTGGGTTCGGGGGGGGCAGGGCCACACCCCCACTCCACCCCTGGGGGCATGGCCATGCCTCTCCCAAGCTCTTGCCCCAGCCTCAGTGCTTATAAAAGCAGCTCTCCGGGAGGCAAGGGATGGCAGACTCCCCTGCCCTGCCTGCTCCCAAGAGATCCCCCCCCACTGGCTGGACTCTCAGTCAGCAGTCCCTTCTGGCCCTCCAGGTAGAGGTGCAGCTAGGGAAAACAGAGCCCGGTGCAAAATCTGAGTTTTGCGCGGGGGGGGCATGGGTGGCCACTATGATGCTTGAATCCACCCTCAAACAGCAATACTTTTTAATGTTGTTTAGTCTAGGGAGCTCAGATTCTCCCTTTAAATCCACCTTAAAGGCAGAATCTGAGGTCCCTTGTTGTATCATTGAAAGCATGCTGTTTTGGGGTGTAATATCCCTCACCCTGAAACAACATCACTTTCAATGTTTAAATTGGGGACCTCTGATTCTCCCTTTGAATCCATGCGGAAGGGGGTGGATTTAAAAAGGAGAATCTGGGAAAATTTGGAGTAAGCCTGCTGTCAGAGTACAATAATTAAGTTGGTAGCACCAAACTTTCAGGATATCTTTAGGAGACACTTCTGATTATATTAGCCAGGTTTAGTGAATTTTGGTTCAGGGGGTACAAAGTTATAGACCCTCAAAGGTGTAGCCCCATCTTCTATTAGCTCCCATTGGAAACAATGGGGACTCCCCCTTTGGGAGTCCATAACTTTGGACCCCCTGAACCAAACCTCACCAAACCTGGCTGGTATCATCAGGAGGGTCACCCGAAAAATCCCTGAAATTTTGGTGCTGCTAGTCTAAAAGCTGTGCCCCCTACAGGCCAAAAACTGAAAATATTCTGGGAATTGACAATTGACAATGTAGGACTTTATATCTCAAGAACATGCAATAAAATTAATACTAATAGTTTTAATGGTTTTATTCTTATTCCCATTTATGGATTCTCACCAGACTGTACCCCATGGTGAAGCAATAAAATATGTTTAAAGGTACACTCAGTTCTGTTTTATCAGTCAGTCAAATGGGACTCTTGTTCTTTAAATGTGCCTCCATTAGGAACCTGCCGGGTGACCTTTTAAGTTGTTCCAAATCAGAGACTATCAGAGCAAGTCAATGTATATCATTGAAAGTGTGTGTCACCCAGCAGAATTGTTACATAATTTTTTTGGTTTGTCAGCAGAGGCGGGGGGGGCAAAGAGGAAATATGCTCTGGAATGGTGAATTAAAAATGGCAGAATCATCATAATCTTATAGAGGCAGATGGCATTGCCCTCTAGGTCCATACTTTTGAAAATTAGCAGTTGATCCTGTTATGAAAGAATCTTTTAATTAAGAAAATGGGAAATGAATGGTGATGAGATTTCTACAGTTTCAAACCTATGTTCCTTAAGACGCTAGATTTTGACCCCAGCTTCTCTTAGGTTACATCGTAAGATGTCATGCCAAGCCAGCATTGAGCATGAGAAGGAATGAACCCCACTTATTGCTGGACTTGCATGTGATCTTCCCCCTTTCCTTTCACAGGCAGAGCTCTCTAGAGGAATCCCAGTTAGATACCAGCTCCAGTACATCCAGACGCCTGACTTGATTTAATGTAGGCTTAGAATGCTTGTTTGAGGAAAGGTTATCACTCTGATTCAGCCCGCATTCATATGGCATGGTCAACTGCAGATCTTTTTAAAATTGGGGTTCCTTCATCACTTGCCCTGCAAAACAGAAGAGAGGAAGAGGGGCTTATATGCACAAGCCTGCCAACAACCAGGGTTCATTCATATTCATCCTCTGTTGCACCCCCCGCTTCGGTTGGGGCGCGGGAAGAGAATACAAATAACCATTTTGCTTTGTATTACTGCTATGTCCAAAAAAAAGGCTCCATTTTGTTTCTGGAAAAGCTTATAAAAATCTTGTTTTCTGTCTTTTCTTGTTTTTCACAAAGCCTAGTTGCAGCTGGGTTTGTAGATAGAGATAGGCTGTATCATCACCAAGGTCAGATTCCTCACAACAGGCATGGAGTCATCTCCAGTTATTTTCAGCTGGATTCAACTGGTCAGCAAGAGTCCTAACTAAAAGTTTCAAAAGGATGGGGTGTCTTGCTCTATCTTCCAGAGAGTTCTCTCACCAACTTGATATTTGATTGGCTAATTAGTAATTCTTTTGATAGGGCCTGCTTATGCCATAAATTAGCAGCCATCTTTCCTTTGCCTTTCGTCCTTTTCATCTCTACTTTGTCCTAAGAACTCTGCCTATGCACTAAGGATTTCTGTTATTTTTTTTTTTGAGCCAGTATTTCTTTTTAGTAAGTAAATGTATTTTATAGTTTTATTGAGTGTCTATATATGCACCTTATGATTTTAATTTTTAACTGCTCTATTTCTTAAAGCTGTTATATTGCAAGCTTTCTTTTAAATAAAAATATAAAAGAAATTGCTTCGCTTTTTTGAGTATTAGTTCAGAATCCAGAGCTTGACATTGCTACCTGACTTGTCTCACTGCTGGGTTTTTCTAATGCCTGCAGTTGGTGGCTCCCAGAAGCAAGGGAGGAAGACTCACAACTTTAGGAATGCAGGCCAGCTTACTTCTCAGCCCTAGCCCTTCCTTCCCTTCTCATGTTGTACCAGCTCACCTCCCCTTGCCCTCCTCATCAGTCAGGGCCTTGAGGTAGGAGCTGAGCCCATCCTGGGCTGCTTTGGGTGTTCTCCCTGTCCTGGTTCCTGTGCCCCTGCTCCTCTCTTTTATCTTCCCAAGGCCTCACTCTCTGTTCTGGCCTCCTGATGCCAAGGCCTAGCACATGTCAGGAGGCCTGAGGGGTATCAGCCAGTGGTGGGATTCAGCAGGTTCACACCACTTCAGCAGAACCTGTTGTTAAAATGCTGCTTGTAAACAATCCCACCACTGGTAACAGCTCCTCCCTCCTCCAACCTCTCCCATTAGGTCAACGCCCTTCCCCTTCATGCTTGGGTGCTGGTTGTGCTTGGATGGCCTGGGACCACTCTCCTGCTCAGGATTCCAGCCTCACTTCCCAGTCTATCTTGTTGCCTCTTCACTCTTGCTGCTGGCTAGCGCTCTTCCTCTGTGTGCCCAGCACAACTCAGGCAGCTGTCCAAGATAGTTTGCTCTGTTTTGGGGGGGCTGGGGTAACAGGTCAGGTAGTGTTTCCCCTGGCCTGGGCTGATAGGCTCCTTTGCACTGCCAGGACTCCACCAGCGAGGTTGGATCTTCACTTTGGCTGGGCAGCTCACCCGAACCTGAGAGAGGCCAGTTGTCCCAGGACATGCTCCATGTGACTTTGACAGAATATTTGAATGTAGCTCTGGAGGGTTTTAAGGGACTTGCATGTCCAATAATAATTGTAGAACAAGTAGACAGTACCAATGATTGTAGTGACATGGTTCTGTATCAATTTGCTATCTCTATCCTTTTTCTCTTTGGAAAACAAAAACAAAACAAATTTAGGCTGATTCCTCAAGACAGGCCAAAAACAGCAGTGTAAAAAATGGTGTGAAAACAGTATAAACCCTTTTACACCATTTTAAACCCTTTTACACCATTTTCACACTGTTTTCTCACTGCTGTTTTTGGCCCATGCGGAATCAGCCTTAGTAAGAATTAGTCTATTATTCATTCACATGAAGTTTAGTTTATTTGACTGTGCCACCCCTTCTCTTACAGGTCTCAGGGCAGTTCCCACCCTATATTTTCATATAACAATATAAAACAAAGTTAAAAAACATTTAAAAACATTCCTATACATAACAATTTCATCAATACAAGGCAACAGTGGAACAACCTTCATTCTTTTTTGTGGAGGGATTAATGGCGGACTTGATGGAACCAGGGGGAGGCCAGATGGTGGCATGCTAGCAGTCTCAACCATACGCTTTGTGGAACAGCTCTGTCTTTACATGACGCATTATGTGACTCAACCCAATTATGCAATATATAATCAAGGAAAATGTAGAGTGAAGCCCCGTGTATGATCCATCCATCCTGATGATTTCCCCTGATGACTAACTCCTTCACGCTTGGTCTAGTTTTCTCATAGGTTATAGTGAATTGGCTGAGGATAATTTACAGGAGGAATTTAATTGTAATTGATAATTAAATGTTCCTAGCTTATGCTCCCTCCACAAACATGTATGTGTAATCCATTGCCCAAATCAAAATCAGAACAGCTTATCTGTCAATTTTTTCTATTGTTTCCTCTAATTATAGTCCTCAGATTTTTTTTTTCACACATGCATAGTTAACTTACTGTTTCTGTGTAAGTTCGCTCTTTGTAGTCTTACACCATTACATAAGCGCTCTGCCTTTTTGTGATTTAAATTGGGCATGATAGCAAAGGCAACAACCAAGGTACATGAACAGCCATTTAAGTGAATTAGATAATTAACATTCACTCATTTTAAAATGAGTCTTGATGAAAAAGATGTATTGGAGAACTAGTGCTGAATAGAGGTGCCACTTCTTGGTATAAAGGTGTGAAGGTTCTGAGAGAAATGTGCACTTGTGAAAATGAAAACCGTTTATTGACATGGCAATTCTTCAATAACTCAACAAGAGCATTTCCTGGATGATCATGCAGGCCAGTTTTCCAAAATTGTTGCAGATTCTTTTAGTACATCAGCCATTCATTTTGGGAGCATTTCTGTATTTTAAATCCATTTTACACATTCTGCCCTGGATTCCTTTATTTTGGGGAGCAACCTATACAAGATGACCCAGGTACAATGCAGGTCAGATGCCCATTACAAAGAAGCAACCATCAGTAACCAGTTAGCAGAGGCTTGTTCACAGTTCTTGGGAAATTCCACAGTGTTGTCCTCTAAGCAATGGATTAAGATAGATGTATTTCTGATTTGGATGACAATTGTTAATTCTGAATGTGATTTAACTGTACACGCTGTGAGATGGCTTGGCCTCCCATGCAAATACATTTTCCTTTTGCTACAGACCGCTTTCTATGTGCACCAAACTGCATACATATCAGCCTCTTTAAAAGCCTCAGGGCACATAGGCCTTTAAAAGCGAAGCTAAACAGATTAATGGAGAAGAAGTCTGGCCAGTGGCTTCTAGCCATGGTGACTGCGCGAATCTCCACATTCAGAGTGGTAATCCTCTGAATACCAGTGCCAGGAGGCAACATCAGAGGAAGGCCTCAGCCTTTTGTGCACTGTTGTTGAAGAAGAAGAGTTTAAATTTATATTCTGCTCTTCTCTCTTGTAAAAACTCTCAAAGCAATCCATAAATTCTTTCCCTTCCTCTCCCCACAACAAACATTTTGTGAGGTAGGTGGAGCTGAGACAGTTCTGAGAGAACTGTGACTAGCCCTAGATTACCCAGCAAGCTTCATGTGTACAAGAAAGGAAACAAACCCACTTCTCCAGATAAGTCCACCGCTAATGTGAAGGTGTGGGGAATCAAACGATGGTTCTTCAGATTAAAGGATGCGCTTTTCACCACTATACCACTCTGGCTCTTTGCTGACATTACAAAGAGGGTACCTGGTTGGCCACTGTGTGAGACAGAATGTGCTGGAACTAGATGGACCACTGGTTACTGATTCAGCAGGGCTTTTTTTATATTTCTAAAGATGTTTCTGCTTAAAAGCAAACCACATTTTTTTTATAGGAGGCAAAGGATATGAACACACACACACACACACACACACACACATCCTGTTGGCTTTTTTCTTTTCAAATCTGAGCTCTATCATGTTTTCTTCAGTTGTCATAAGCCTTTTGAAAAAAAAAACAGATTCTCCCCTTTTCTTGTTCCCCTCCTGCCCACTGCCTTAAAAGCCTCTTATACTAAATCTATACAGACACAATTAGCATTATTCATATTCCATATGCTGAAATTACGAAGTTATGAATATTAATGTTTTCCAGACCCCAGGCATTTTGAGATAACAGCAGTGCACAGAAATGTGCTAGAAAGTAACTGTAAAGCTGCTGGAAGAGCTTCCTCTCCTCCCCCTTTCTTTTAAAGGGAGTTTCCCCCTCCCCTCCCCCCCTCAGTGCAGTCAATCTTCAAAACATGTTCTTAAGCATTTAAGGGGACCAGGTAGGCCCTTGTCCCCTGGACTGATTTTCAAGAGCAAAGTTGCTTATAGTTATTGAGGGATGTGATCATTTACTTGTAAAACTTCCTCAGTTAGCCAGGAAATTTTTTCCATTAGTAAATGATCTTGCAATATGCCACTATAAGCATACAGCCAATACACTTACCATGTGATAATTGCTAGTGATCACATGGTTGTGTGTAATAGCCATCACCACCTCCTGTGGCAGCATATTCCAAACACCAATCACATGTTGCATGAAGAAATGTTTCCTTTTATTAGTCCTGTAATTCTTCCCCCCCAGCATTTTCAATGTATGTCCCCTGGTTTTGAGTGTATTGTGAGAAAGACAGAAAAATTTCTCTCTGTTGACATTTGCTACCCCCATGCAGAATTTTTATAGACTTCCAATCATGTCCCCCCTTAGACGTCTCCTCTCCAAACTAAAGAGGTCCCAAACGCTGCCACAGTCTCTCCTCATAAGGAAGGGTGTCCCAATCCTTCAATCATCCCTCATTGCCGTTTTCTGCACTTTTTCTATCTCTTCGATATCCTTTTTTTGAGATGCCTGTCTCTCCCTCCCACTCCCACTTCAGAGGTGGAGCAAAGGGGAAACCATGCCCAGGGCATGCGCATCCCTGCGCCTCTGCCGCGTGGCGTCCCTAGCCCCCCCCCCCAGAACACTCCCGAAACGCCATGCCATGCCCCCACCACACCAGAACTAAACCACAGTACTCCAAATCACGGTCACACCACTGCTTTTATATAATGGGGGAAGGTGCTAACATAGTGGATTGTGTTGGTGCTGTCTAGACTGCTGTTCTCAAAGAGACAACTGACAGCTTAAAGAGATGGGTAAGCCTTTATGGAAAAGGACAGCTGAAACAATGGAGAGATGTTTAAGAAGCTCTGGAAAGCTGAATCTGAATGAGAACACTACAGGGCATTTCAGCTCCTGAGCTATGTTGTTCATGAGGCAGAGATGGACATTAGAAACTCTACATGCAGAAATAATCAACTGTTATTACTTCCACTATAACAAAAAAAACAGAGATGATGAATTTGCTTTCAGTCATGGTCCATGCACTTGGTAGTGCTGTGCATTTATATATCACTGCAAGTTGAATGTATTTATAATGTCATAATTAAGCTTAGGTCAATACATGATTCTAGGGAGAGAAAGTGGACATGTTAAGCTGCTGGAGAAGATTCCTGAAAGGATATTTCCATCTTTATATAGTAAATGTCCTCAGGGACCCAATTCAGATCTGCACTACAAAGGGAAAAGGCAGCTTTGCCAGTTGAAATTGCCATCCCCATGGTAATTTAACCTTAACGATTGAAATTATGGAGCAAGTGGCGTGGTGCCCACAGGACCAGAGGAGTTAATGATGTCCCGGATGGAGCAGCAGCGGAGGCATAGGCCGAGGCCATCCCGAGGAGACGATGGTGGGGGCAGCTGGCATGGTGTTCTGGGGGCATTCTGGGTCCAGGGCAGGGGACGCGCAGCAGAGGCACAGGATCGCGTGGGCCCCGGGTGCGGTTTCTCACCTTGCTCCACCCCTGAAGTGTGTGGGAGAGGGAGAGACAGACATCTTCTCTTTTTTTCCTGTTTATCTTTTGCTTTCCAGGGCTAATAACAGCATGGAATGATTAATTTTGATTGATGAATCCACAAAAGGGAGAATGGTTACAGCCCTCTGTTTCCCCGTTTATGAATCTGGGTCTGTGAACCCACTGCTTTGTTTTTAAAAAAATACTGGAGGAGAAGGGTCTTTCAGGCACCTTTTATGTATAATTCTAAACCAGATGTAATCCATTGTTGGCCTGATTCTGAGTAAAGTGATGCAAGCATGGGCATTTCATATGAAACTCATTTCAATCAGTCTATGAGCCATCTCTAAAAGCATTCTGAAGCATATTCTTTGTTTGAGACTTTTTTTTTCAGGACATTTTTTTAACTTTTTTTAACATTCTAAGATTAACACTATAGCACTAGACAAACATAACAGTTCAGTGCATCTGAATGCTGGTGATATAGCACTGAATTGCTATATTTGTCTAGTGCTATAGCACACAGATCTTAGAACATTGAAAAAAAAGAGCCAAAAAAAAGAACTCTCACCATGAAAAAAAGGCATGAAAAATGGTAGTTTCAGAAGCGCTCCAGACATTTTTTTTAACCAGCACACTACAGTAATTCAGAGATTTTGCAAAAAGAAGAGCAGAAACAGTTTACATAAAAACTTGTTTCATCCCCACTTTATAGCCAACAGGACAATAAGTGGCTTTGAATGAAAAAGTAAAAACATTGGTTAGCAACCAGGACCCAAAACAGTTTTATCTGAGAAGTAGCACAAAATATCTGTTAGCCCCCCACTGCTAAAATGGATTATATGGACGAGTATGAAAGTGGCCTCTGTGTCACTTCTGGTTTGGCCCATCATTGCAGCAACTGAGGGAGGTAAACCAATATCTACCATTTAGTACTTCAGCTATGAACAAATGCTCGCTAATGTCTAGTTTTCTAGACCAAGGGGTTTTCTGTACATATATTTTTTTTTCTGTACATACATCATGCGAGCCTCTATCAGTAGTCTGAAGCACCTCCAACTACAGGCCAGTCACTCAGATGTCTGTCCCAGGGAAAATATTGGAGCAGGTTTGAAAGGAGTCAATCAGCAAGCATCTGAAAGACAACTTGGTGATCTGGGGAAGTCAGGCACAGATTTATTCCCATCAAGTCCTTCCTGCCAGACCAACTCTTGTTTCCTTCTTTGATATTAAAAGGTGACAGGCTTACTAGATCCTAAGAACACCATCAACATTGTTTTACCACCTGTATTCCAGTAAAGCCTTCTGACAGGGTTCCCCATGATGTTCTTATTGAGATATTTAGTTAATATAGCAGATCTTCCCAGTCACAGAGAAAAAATGGCATTGAGTTGCAGTAAATAAATCTCTCAATAGAGGTATATTTCAAAAGAAGTAAGACTTAAATTTATTTAAGTAGATTCTGTTCACATTCAGTTTGCAGTCAAAAGGAAGAGAGAGAAGCTTCTACGTGTTAAGAGAATATTACCCATATCACAAATGGCCAGCTTATCCATCATGCGCATGGAAAGTATGAGGCGCTTCTTTCTACAGGAAAGACATGTAGATTCATATGACTCCATGAAAAGTCATGTGTGAAGAGTAGGAGAAGAACAATGAACACAGAGAGAGCAGGGGTCACAGGGGCCTCACAGACCCTCACAAGGTAACCTTAGTTAGCTAAGCAACCACATGCTGCACACAGAGACAAAAGGAGACAAAATTGCACCACACCAGCCACCTAGTAAAGCAGTTGTCTCTAGGCTGGGATCATGTCACCTTTACTGTTTTCTGCAGTTATCTAGCCCCAACAGATAACTGCAGGTGTAATAATAATGAAAACATCAAAACGGAAGGTTCATAATATGCAATTGCTCTTGCAATCCACAGGCCTCTGGATCACTGCAGTATGTGATTTAAAGGCTGTGATCAATTTCTCAATCTTAGGGGACAAACATATTAGCACTGGTTCCACACAAAAAATGCATGTAGTGACTTTTGGGTAGACCTACATAATGACTCGACACAAACTGCCCAGCCCTTCCCACATACACTACTTCCATGCCTTTCTCCTGCCATTAAACAAACTGTAAGCGATAGCCAGTGGGTGTACCTGCCAGAGGAACCCCATGTCTCCTAGATGCCACCTATTCTGGTCTTGTGGGGGCACAAAATCACCCCCCACACGTGCCAGAAGCCTTCCACAGACCTCTCAGCCCGGCCCCATAAGAGAAAGAGAATGACTACACAGTATTGAATGTTCACACAGCTAATGGATGTCAGTGTAAGTATTTAATATTGCTTTGCATCCAACCCCATTCAGTTGTGACAGAGTAAAAGAGGAAACAGACTTTTGCCTCTTCAAGTTACTCTCTAGCCCTGAAGTAATAGCAGCATCTCTTTTTTAAAAAAAAACTTCTCACCACAAAGCATTAAACATAAATGGGAAGAAAATGGGAAAGAAATGATTTTTCCTTCCCTTCCCACCAAATCTTGGATACCTGCCTGTTCCCTGGCAAATTGTTCTCATGACTCCCACACACATACCGCCCGAAGAAGGGATATGAGGGGGCAGGATTGATTGAGGAGTGCAGGGAGACCTTGCCATATCAGGAGAGTGCCAAGGCTACTAATCTCAGCAGTGATCTGTAACTCCAGCCTGTAATTAATATGTGATCTACAGTGTCTAATTAAGTAGATTTTTTTTCTGCTTTGATGAAATGTCAGCTGAAACGTGTATGTTTTATTTCACTTGGATTTAGCAGGGAACTGTTTCCAGCTGATCTGCTCAAAGGCAACGTTCTCCCACCTCTACTGGATCTGGTGTGCTGGATTTAGATTAAAACTGCACTTTCTTAGGCAACGTTTGAAATGATCTCCTGTTTTCTCCTTGCTTTTGCTCTAGCAAATGCAAATGTGTTCTGCCTGTTTCCTAAAATATGGGGCCAGATGTGACTCAACATATCCTCATTTTGTTAGCTTCTAGTGTAATATCTAAAGAGGAAACTGAAATATCTGGCTCAGTGGGTAGAAATCATAAGTATGTACCTCAGATTGCAAGTACAGCTCACATATCAGAGGACACAGGGGGAATACTTACTCCAAACACTGAAAATGTGAATTGTGGGCATTTAAGTCATTCCTGCTTTTGATGCTTCCTTTGTAACAAACAAATTAGATAAAGACTTCACCCAGAGACAATGTGAATCTCTAAAAACAGAGGCAGATCACATGTTGCCCGAGGGCATCGCCGCCACTGCCTCGCCTCTGGACTTCCGGCTGGCCAGGGGCGTGAGGGGGAGGGAGAGCCACACATGTGTGTATGATGCTTTTTCATTATGCCTTTGCAGGGTTTTCTACAGCCAACCAACATATTCTGTTTTAGATAACCACAGCCTCTTCTGAGTAAGTTTCTTCTGTGGTTTATCCAGGAGATACATAGCAGTAGTTTGGGGCTCTTCTCAGAACATATTTTACACCCATGTATTTGTATTGGGTTCTCTATCTTATTTATGGAGGAGCAGGTACATGCCTGTTCAAAATGGCATTTTCCTTTGCAAAATACAAGACAACACCAAATGACTAGGCACTAATTCCATGCCTAGGCACTAATTCCAGAGGTGTTTTTCCATTGCCTTCCTCTTCATGCATGTGATCCTGATATAGGGCTGTACACCAAATTATTAGAAATGGAGCTGAACTAAACCACTTTGAGCAGGGGGCAGGGATCTACAGCTCAGGCTGCCCTTCCTTCCAGCTATTGTTGAGCCTTTCCGTTAGCAGCAGGAGGAGCTTCTTGAGGCCCTGACTTTTGGGGTGAGTTTTTTTGGGGAGGAGAGTCTTTGCAACCCTAGAGCTCACCCCAATGACAAAAATGATGCTGGAGAAGCTAGAGGAGGGGCTTCATGTATCATTTCCTTCTTCCCCGATTCCTCCAGAGTCCGGCTTTCCAAAGGGAGAAAGGAGGAGAAGCCAGAGGTGACACAATGGGAGGACATGAAAGGACATCCCAAAGATGCTGCCATGTCCAACCTCTTTGCTAGCTCTTCCTATACCCTAGACAGAGCATGTCTGCCCCAAGGGTGATACCAGGGGTACCCGCGGCTTCTGGTCAGCATGGGGTGCCCCCCTCATATCCTCAGTCTGGGAAGCATTTCCAAGTGATGATAGAGGATCCACAGTTTGCACAGTATCCCAGCTGTGTGAGGGTCATCTACAGATAATGTTATGGGTAGGTAGGGACATTCCAAAACCAAAAAAAAAAGTTGAGAAAAAAAATCCCTCAAAAATGGTGCACATCACTATCCTGACATTTCTTGGTGGTCTCCCATCCAGATACTAACCAAGACTAACCCTGATTAGCTTCTGAGATTTATCAAGAGACCAGGGGAGCCCTGGAGCCCAATCAGAGTGCACTCCTCCTTTTATGTACATGTCCATTTATTTAATTCATTTACATCCTGTATTTTCCGCAATGGGGAACCAGCGTGGCTTACATCATTCTCCTCTCCTCTGATTATCCACCCAAGAACACTGTGAGTTAGGTTAGGCTGAGAGAATGTTACTTGTCCAAGATCACTCAATAAGCTTCCATGGCACAAGCTGGAATTCAAATGTGAGTCTCCCAAAATATTAGTCTGGCATTCTTGGCCCAGTACACCACACTAGCTCTCAGTCTCTTTGTGACTTGGTGACATTTCTTCTCCTTTAAAACCATGAATGTTTCCCACCAGAAATTTAAGCACCTACTGTGGCAACAAATAGTCCTTACATCCTATCCATTTTGCATGAGAGGATAACTAATGGATGAGTTGATCTGAATAGTTTTCTGGCTAAAACTGTCTACTTTGCAGCTGCACTGATGATATGTGATGTGCTAAAGCATTCCAATATGGGCGTTCTTCTGGTGTAAAAAAAACAATATGGTTAACCAAAACTGATCGGCTGGAGTCAAGTAAGTACATATGTACTCAATGGAAAATGTTATTAGTATAAGCTTGTATGGTAATCTGGGCTGATAGAAGTGCAAAACTGCTACCCTAGATCATTTGAAACTAAGTATGTCAAGGACTCAGTTTTGGATATTTTTTTGTATATGCAAAGCATATGCTGTATCACTGGTGTAAACCCCTCCCTAGAGTTTTATCTCTATAGCGTTATATACAAAATTATATATAATGTGTACATACAACATTAAAGACTATTATTTTATATGAGCTTTTTAACGCCATATATGCCACAGGTAAGGATCTTAATACAGTTGTTTTCCCTCCTTCTTGTCTTAATATCTGCATTACCTTCTCTAGGGAATGAATGTCCTTGAAATGTGATAACACTATTGATAGTAATTAGAGACTCATGGAATACCAGGAATGGGCCATGTCACATAAATCAGTTCTTTTGCTTTTTGAAAATATTAAATGACAGGATTTACTTTAAAAGAAAATGAACTGGGAAACTTTGCTAATAATTGTTGTACTGTTCAAAAACCAACAAAACCTTTGGAAAATGTTCCAGCTCGAGATGTTGGTTATAAATGCCCGAATTACACAACAAGAATCCCACAACAAGAAACCAGATGGGTGCTAATAATTGTTGGTGCATCATTACTGAGAGGTAGGAATTCCTCCTTGGGGAACAGGAGACACCCCACCACCACCTTGTAACAAAGGTCTTTTCTGCAGGAGTCATTTTACAAAATGTATCTTGCCACCAAATACCCCATTTTTTTCTTTGAATGCCACATGTTTTCCCTCCATTTGGTTCCATAAATGTTTTTTTTGTAATTTTTCCTCTGTTGTTTTCCAGAGCACTTCAGCATTGATTTTTAAAAATCTGTTTCTAGAGCCAACTTCCCTTAAATTTGCTGTCATGTTGAAATGGTCTTTATTTCTTCTGGCCTTTAGCCACACCTCCATGTAATTACCCAACCTCCACTTCCAGCCCTTTCTCCTCCCTGTCCTCCCCTATTTTCAAAAGGATTTTTTCTCTCTTTGTAATATTGAACTAGCAATGTAAAAGTTCAGGCAGAGATAACAAAGAAGCAGGGTAGACTGGATAAATTTTGTCAATTTAATATAACTAGCAATGTAACATTAGGGCAGAGAGTGATTCTGAAGCTGGGGACAGTTACCATAAGCAATAGAATGCTGAGATACTGGGGTGATTGAAAGGGGTACTAAGAATAATTGCTGCATGTAATCAGGGGACTTTCGGCAATAGCAGCTCATGCATTACTGCAGATCAAATTTAGCCGCACAATGTGGATCTTTCTTGGGGGAATTCTGAGCTTTTGTTCCTCTCAGATGTAATGGCATCAACCTCCAGGAGTTCTTTTTAGCTTCTATTTTGGGTTAGTAGTTCCAATAGTAGGTGGCTGAGACATTTTTGAATCGTAGCTTCAATATGTAACTGTGCAATTAAAACTAAAATGTCTGCAAAAAAATAGAAAGAGGGGAGAATTGTTCCTCTGCATCATGGATGACATCCCACCATCATCAAGAATAATATATTTTCCAGCAGTAGCATGTGGAATGGGGCAACTAAAGAGACAAGGGGGGAAGGTGTTAGGGAAATGGGGAATGACATGGGGGAAAGGTGGTATGGGAGTGATTTCACAGAAAATGTTTCCAAGACTCCTGGGGTTTGGCCAGTGGGAGAAAATCTGTGGTAAAGCTGTGCATAAGGAAATGGCCAAGGAGGTGAATGCAAGTAAACAAGCTGGTAACATTTGTAATGAGCTGATAACATTTGGTGTACCCATTACAACACTGTCCTGGTTTTTAAAAGGTACTGATTCAGTTTCCATTGTGTTGTCTAATTCAGTGGTCCAGACTACTTTTTCATAAGTTAAAGTGTTATCTGCAGAAATAAACTGATATATTAGATCTTCTACCCTCCCTAGAGAAGTAGCAGTGATATGAAACACAGTTCTTCCCTAGATATAGCAGATTAAATTCAGGACAGGGCATGTAATATAGTAGTGATTACATGGAAGAATGCTGACAAACAGAGCTTCTCTGGCAATGTGTCAAAAATTTTCCTTTTATGCCACTATTAAATTTTCATTATTAATACTCTCTACTGAATGTGACAATACTAGTGCTTCTTCCAGAGCCTAAATTGGGCACTCATGACAATCATTATATGTTATCCCTCTTTGGCAACTTATCTTCACTTCTGTGCTTACTCTTATACAAGTCAGGGTTTGTGTGAAAAGACTTCTACCCACATAGTTCCTTTAAGAGCATAGTTGACATTCCATACAAGCAGTGAGGCACATTGCTTGCATAACTTCATGGCTTATGTTGTAAGAGGAATCACATGTGTGGAACTCTTTATACAGACCCCCTAACTAGCATGGATTGGAAGCAATCCATAATATGGGTTTGTACATAAAGGGGAACTAAAGCAATGTCACATTTCCTACTTATGTTATGTATGACTAAAGTCATATAAAACCTTTGCACTTCAGGAGATATAACTAAAGGAGAATATTTAAAATACATATATTTGGGGGGGCTATTGTTCCAGATCCTATAAGACTCTAACCAGATACCCAAAATATATCCTGAGTATTCCATGAGCAACTGTGGGAGATCAGGACTGGTTGGAACATCCAGCATGTCTATACTGTAGACACTGGAAGAACTGATGTTCTGGTCCTAAAATTATAAAACTTCTAAATATGACCCAACATAAGTGCAATCTTCTTAGCAAGAAACTTGATCATAGTCCATGGAAAGTTTCCATTAAGTAATGAAACATTATTTACCTACACTAGTATATCTTTAAAACCAGACCTTATTATATAAGGAGTAAGGTCCTAGATTCTGGACCAATATCAGGGAAATAACATGGGAAGCTATAAACATAATTTCTGTCAGAAAAAACATGGATGATATTTGTAATTCTAGAAGGTGGAAAGTCAAGCCAAGCCCTAAAACTTCTCTCAAGGCTAAACTAAACACTGTAACACTGGTATATAATGTTATCCCTATAGCCTTTTTGGAAGAAGGAGAAGCCACTTGTGGGAACAGTAATTCAAATGTCCCTCACTTACCTTTTCCCCAAGCCAGACTGCACTTGCAAAAACGTCTACAGATTTCTTCTCCATGGATCCCTCCATGTAAATTCTCCATGGATTCTAATTGTGTTTCTCTCCCATAACTGCACCTTGGAATGCCATGGGAGGGGTGAAAGCAGCTGAGAGAGTAAAGTGATCTGTGGCAGGGAAAATGGCAGGCAACAAAACAGACTAAGCTGCCTTTCTTCCCCACCTAAAGCTTCTCCAATCCTGGACTGCCCACTTACATTAGGGTACCCTTAGAGGAGGTCTAAAAAGATGTCACCTTCTTACTTCCACCTTCTATGTAATGAAATTACCAAAACCTAGTAGCTGCTTCAGAAAATAAAGGGTATGACTAGTGAGATACTCCAGCTTTGCTCAGTTCAAACCAAAGTGTTTTCAGATTAATGCCACAACACATCTGCCCATAAGATCTTGTTTGGCCTAGTAGTCATAGTAGGCCGGACAAAAAAATTAAGTCTTCAGATCTGTTACTGAATCTAGTGCTATAGGATACTGGATGGGAGAGAGGGAGTGGTTGTCATTAAAATGAATAAGCCTGTTGTTAGTTGGAAATGAAGAGGAGTCTGTATGCTTACAGTTGCATTCTTTATTCTCTCTAAATCCTCCTCCACATCTTCAGCTATTTCCGTATCATGTTGGGCTACTTAGTCAAGCTGCAAATTGTCTAATTTGGAGCACACAATTTGTCTCCTAATGCACATACTCTTTAACAGCCAGATTTTGTTTTCAGGTGTGTAATTAATTTCTTTAACGTGATTACTCTCCTAGGAAACTGCGAACAAACAACTCTCCTGCAATTCAGGCTTGGAGAAAAATACTATTGACTCAGGCAAAATTGAAGTGATAAAATGAATTCACAAAAAATTGAGAAAAAAGGGATGCTCTCAAACACAGGTCTAGCAGCACACTGCCATAGGGATCAAACCACCTCAGCACCATTTACTGAGATGCAAGAGGTTACTAAACAAACTATGCAATATGATAAAAGAGAACAAAATGATTATGTTGTTGCAGAGTAAACCACCACTAAGCAGAAGCGTAAGCTTATCGCCTTATAAGAAATTGCACTACAATGGGTATAGCCAGATAAAATAGGCACAGTAGGAAACAATGAACCACCAAACCATGCCAGTGACCCCCAGTGTGTACCATCTGTCAGTGTAATAAGTGCTTTGTTTCCTTGAACTCATTTGCTGCCATATGATTCCTGACCTCTTTCCCTTTTCCCCTTTCATTTTCTCAATGCACTTTGCTCCTCAGTTCACATCCTCTCCTTTTTGTACTCCTTTCTCCAATCACCTTTGACATGTTTCCCATCCACGCCTTTCGGCCCTGCTTTCTTTTTTAAGTCTCTGGCCTTATCTCCATGTCTACTGTCAGGTCTGGAGGTGTGCTAAAGATGACAAGTATATGAAGACTATCCATTGGTGGTTGATGGGACTGATGTGTAGGTGGAATTTACACTCCAGCTGCCTCCCACAAAATCTGGGGTGATAGCTATAGTAGTGGGATACATAAGAGTCTTTCAATTTTATTCTAGTTGGCTTCATTGGAAGGTGGAGGGGGCTGCCTGAAAATACTTCACCATCAAAATAGTTCCTAATGACCAGGCAGGTTAAAAAAGCAGAACAGGACCCCTCACCAAAAGAAATGAAAATAAATACCAGAAGAACAAAAAGCAGAAAACAGAGAAGGGGAAATTACATCCTTGTCCAACTTAAGCTAAGCCAGGGAATCCCACCTCACCCTTCCAGCACTTGTCACTTCAAGAATGCATTCTCAGACTCATGAAATAAAATTCACTGAACATAGGGACTCAGCAGTAGCGTAGCACCCACGGGGCGGGGGGTAGGGAATGGGGGCGGGGGCGTGGCTACTCGGGCAGAGAAGTGGTGGAGGCGCATTGGGCTGGGTCATCAAGGGAACAGAGACAGAGCGTAAGTATCTCTGAGGGCATTCTGGGGTGGGGTAGGCAACACCACAGTAGGGGTAGAGGGCACCTCGTGATGCCCTGGGCAATGTTTCCCCACATTACGCCTCTGGGACTCAGTACTGGTTTCAGCTGGATTCTCCTGTCAAATCCCCTGATCCCATTGCAAAGACTTGCAGATGGCCACTGAGACCACCCAGCACAAGAGATGAAAATAGATACATTATTAGGAAGCTCAAGTGATTACATTATTATATGGAGCAGAGTTAGGGCTACAGTCTTCCAAAGCAATCCATTTCCCATGGAGGCCACTTTATGAATCCCAGCACATAGAATCTATACAGTTTGGCAACCCTGTCCAGTTTAAAATCTGATTTTAGAAATTGAATTCCAGTGCATGCAGTAACCCATGTTTCTGTGGTACTTTCAGTAGAGAGTCCAAAACACTTGAAAGAAAGGTTTGTGGCAAGAGCAGGCAAAAGGATCCATTCTCAGATAAGCCAGGATTCCAGGTAAAACAGGTTCATCCAACCAATTATAGATGTGTGTTTTCTGTTTGATAAGTTTGGAGAATTTGGTTTGGCAAGTTCTTGGGAGAGACATTTCCAGCTGTTTTATGGGAACCTCTGGGAAATGCCATTTTCTAGTCACCCCATGCCCAGTTAAGTGCTACACTGGTCAAAGTACAGCCTAGAGTGCACCATAAAATTCTGATAACACTAGTATGGAACTTTGCACTTCTATACTCCTTTTGGAGGAACAAAAGGATCATTGGTTGTTGAGGGTTAGCCCTGTTAAGCTGTTGCCCAATGGCATTTAAAAAAAATTACTACAGACCATATTTTCTTCTGAGTTGAGAGCAAAACATCATCAGATGCATCAAAATCTGAGTTTTTGCCTCTCTATAAGCTTTTAGGGAATGGGGATTGCACTAAATGACCCATATGACACCTTCCAACTATAATATAATAATAATAATAATAATAATAATAAGCTCTTTATTTGGCATAACAATAATCATAACACAATAAAAAACGCTGATGATAAAAGGTATACAAATACAAGAGGTTTTAAGATAAAAGGTATACTAAATACAAAGGTTTAGGATAAAATATAAATTATTGATTGTGCATCACCTCCAGTAAAAATTGTGCAACCAATTCACAAGTTCCCTTGCCAGAATTGTCCAAAAGAAAAGGAAGCCTACTTGATTCTTCCATTTCGCTAGGGCTCCTAGAAAGACTGTTGCAATATTTTGATCTGACATTAGCAGATTTAAGGCAGCAAAGCAGTTGATGTGCCAATGTTTCAATTTGTTGTTCACCACAAAGAGCATACCCTTTCGCTCATTTCCAGGTTGTTAAAATCTACCCACGCCAATAGAAAGCGGAGGGGAGAAAATAATATGATCTCCTATAAAGGTCAACTGTTTTAATGCATGAAATGAGCCTTTGCACTACACTACAAGGTTAATACTATGTGGAGAAATCATCAACATCAAGGGCTGATTTATTTTCCATCCCTTTTCTTAATAATCCTCAGTTTTGAGTTTGCTTTTTACCACTACCACACACTGAGTCAACATATGGAGTGTTCCCTACAGTCCAAATCATGTGTAACCTTCTGCTATTTCCTGTCCAATTAATCCTAATTCTTTTTCTAATCCAGAAGAGGACTTGTCCTTTGCTATTTCATGCTCTAAAGCTTATTCAGGAGTCTTTGGGGAAAGGGTTACCTTTATCAAGAAACCTTTTTGGCAGTCCAAATATATAGTTTTTTTGCCTGATCACCCTTATCCGCATGCTTGTTAATCCTCTCAAAAAACAACAAAAATTGGTGAGGCAAGACTTCCCTTTGCAGAATCATTCCAATTATTCCAAATCCTCAGCAGGTTTTGATCCACGGTGTGCTTGATAATTCTATGTTTAAATAAAGTTTCCACTAGTTTACCCAGAATAAGTGTTAGACTAATTGGCCTGTAACTTTCTACCCTACTAAGGTCCTTTTTAAAAATAGGTGTAACATTTGCTACTTTCCAGTTCTCTAGTATGGATGCCAATCTTAGTGATAAGTTACATATATTGGTTAATCGATCAACAATTTTCCATCCTGGTTCACTTTAAGAACTCTTGGATGTATAATAATATCTAGACAAAGGGATCCCTAACCTTTTTGAGTCAATAGGCACATTTAGAATTCTGACAGGGTATGGTGGGAACAGCAACAAATTGCTTCCACAGATAGGCCCCTTCCACAACCGCGCCAAATAATGTGTTTTCAAACCATTTTCACAACTGTTTGCAAGTGGATTTTGCCATTCCGCACAGCTTCAAAGAGCACTGAAAGCAGTTTGAAAGTGCATTATTCTGCATGTGCGGAATGAGCCAAGGTGGTGCCAACCACAACATTATTAACACAGCTTAACTTCAGTAGTACAGTGCAGATTCTTGTGCAGTGGCAAAGCAAACTCGCCAAAAGCAACCACTTTTAAAAGAAGTCTGCACAGCCAATCAAATTTCCAATAGTCAATCATCAAGAAGTCTTGTTGGGCAAAAAAACCCATAACTGGCCCCACCTGCTTTCTAAACACTTGCTTGGTGGGTACCAGAAAAGGTGTTGGCAAGTGCCATGACACCCATAGGAATCCTATTGGGGACTCCTAATCTAGACCAAGAGATTAATTAGTTTTCAGTTTGCCAAGTAGTCCTAGTAATGGTCTTAATGCTGGAGAAGTAATAATTTGGGATTAATTCAGGTGTATTTTCAGGACTAGAAAGATGAGCAAGTGGCAACAATACTGGAAGGGAAATGCTAGTTTCATTATATTCTTTATATCTGAATCAGACAGATTGATGAGCAACCATGCAGTTGATACCTGGAGCATTGTACCTTACTTTATTACTTTGTAGATGCCAGATTTAAGGAAAAGAATGAACTGCCCAAGCACAGCATGCAGTCAATCTCTGTAGGCAAGGCAAATGTAACTAATTGTATCAGCAGACAAGTACAAATGGATATTGTTAGAGAGTGCTATATGTCAGGACACAGGAGGCAATTTTCACTATTGAATTGCTAATAAATGTACTCAGCCAAACCTGGCAATCCTATCAAATAAACTAAAGCTAAAGGTGTCATGTTACCCCTTTTTAATTTTTGATTCCAGCCCTGTAATTCCATACCTTGCCAATCAAAATGTGAATGAAATTTCTTCAACAACAACAACACTGAAGGGAGAACTGCACATTCCAAGGAGTCTTCTCAGGACTTCAGGTGTTAACGCCCCTATGCATGTGAACAATGAGCAGCAGATATATCAGTGGGGGAATGAGCTCTCCGTGGTTCTGCACAGGCTCAAATAATAAAAAAGAAACTAACACCAAAATTCTAAACAGTTGCCCTTTTCTAAGAACACTGACTGCAATGGATTTAGAGCAGCAGAACTTTGTTTAGGATTGCACAGTAAATTGCCTACCTTTTGTTTTATCCCAATGTGGTATTCATAAAAGCAGACTGATCAAAAGGGATTATCATGGATTCTTTGGGGCTTTGCTGGATTTCTCTTGTGTTAGCCTGACTGTGTGTTCCATGCCCTCACCAGCTGTCCTAGGAAAAAAAAGCTATGCTTAAAGTGATAATCCAGTCATTGCAGTTTCTTTCCTCTATTCTGTACATATACTGTGTAGAATACCACATTCCACTGAAATATAATATTCTTATGCAATAATCTCATGTAAAGGACTTGTCTTATATGTTACAATTAGAAAGGTCTTCTAATCAGCATCTTATATACATAAGCCTTTGAAATAACATTTAGAATTTATTTCACATTTCTTTAGCCTACTGCTTTAAAATAGTGTCTGTTTTAGAAATAATCTAATCGAGTTTTTAAAAATTAAGTTATAATAAGTCTATTATTTTCTCTAGTTGTCAATTTTTAAAGTGGCTTAATACAAAGGCAAATTTTCTTGTTATGTCTTATCTTGGCTGATTACAGAGATTTTTAGTGTTCAAAAACTCCAGTACACAATCAGCTGAATGTGGTCTTTTCATATCTTATTGCCAAACTAGTTTTGAATCTGTCTGATCATCCTGGTTGTTCCTCACCCAGCTCCTCAAAATCTTTTGCAAACATTTAGCAGCCTTTTCTGTTCTTACAACCTATGTGACCTTTTCATATAATTCTTTTATATGCTCCTCCTTTCTTCAGCAGAGCTCCCTGCCTTCTCTGCCTTTTTTTTTACCCACTTCTTCCAAAAGTTCTTCCTAATTAACATTCCAATTCTCAGTCTCCCCACCTACCTTCTCACTCCTGGTATGTGAGGATGTTTAAAAGTCAGTTTGATAAAGTGGCCAGATTGCTAGATTAGGATTTAGAGATCCAGGTTCAAATCCCTGGTCAGTCAGTAATCCCTGGATTACCTTGGGTAACCTATCACACAAGATTTTCATGAAGACAGAAAAAGATGATAATATGTGCTACCTTGGACTTCTTGGAGGACAGCCAGAATCCAAATGAGACCCACAGATACATGGTTTGATTACAATATTTCATTCTTGCATAAATCATGATATTTGCGCATATCCTACGACATTAATCTACCCCATCCTATTCCCTCATACTCCTCATCAGTAAGCACTATCTTTTATTTTCATTGTGTCTCAAATTACATATTCAAAACAAGCAAATATTGCTTACTTATGTTACTAAACTATATTATTCATAATTTGTGTGTGCGTGTGTGTGTGTGCATGAGTAAAGTGCCATCAAGTTGCTTCCAATTCATGAATTAATGTCATCCAAATTGGTCAATAATGAGACTCTATGTTCAGATTATTTCTTTATTATGAAATGGCATCAGAAATAAGCATTTAGACTTCTATTGTCAGAACTGAAGCATAAGCAGCAAAGCTTCCTTCATTATACCCCACATCATGACCCGTGTCACACAACATCACCCCTGACTACCAGTTCCCAAGGAACTGAGAAAATGCAGTTCTTCCCCGGGGTCAAAACAACCTACATTCCAGACTACTGACAGAACTACAACAGCAGGTGTCTAATGAGCTGATAAGGAAGCAAAAGTACAAAGAGTGAGAAAATACAACCACAGTAATTAACAGGGAGGGCGGATGAGGATAAAAAGGATCCCATGTCCTGGGGCAGGAGACATGGAGGATCAAGCTAGCAATGGGCTGATGATGACAGGTGTGGGGATGGTAAACAATGCATAGTAGTTTGTGTACACAAGCACACCATGTACCCAGAACATTTATGCTTTGAATAAGTACAATATATAAAAGCAATGGTAAGGTGAAAGACAAGCAAGCTGCCATAATCATCACCACAAGATTCTGGTAAGTATGAGTAAAACAGAAAGGAAAAAACTGCTAGACAAACACTATGTCTGCAGGAAAAACCCATTTGTACTTTAGTAAATAATTGCAGTGTGTGCAAGCAGTACTAATAAGAACTGTGAATTCTCCTGCACAGCAAACTATATCAGTGCTGTTGAAGTGCCTTGGTAGAGGAAGAAAATAGTGAGGACATTTTTAAATAATGCGCAGGTGTTCTATTAGTGCTTGAGAAGGTGGCAAAGGAGTGCTAGCTGCAGACTTCTTACATAACTATAATCCATACCCCACCTTTCTTTGAATAGTTGATTCACTAACTATAAGCCATGACTACTTTTGCTGAGATACCTGATTCCTTTGGACATGAGGCTGAGGCAATCCAATGCAGATTTACGTATGTGAAAAATAGCTCTGCGCCAATAATAATTTAGATTTTCTTTTTCTCTCGTTGCCCTATTAATCTCAGGTATTCCAAAAGAAGCTCTCAGGAAAAAGCTGAAGCTGTTCTCAAGATGCTGACTCAATCTGTTAGAAATCATTATTTTTATGAAAGCTTATTTACTTATATCATCTATAGTCCACCTTTCTCACTGGGACTCACATAGCAGGAGATAATTAATTCAATGGGAATGGAGCATCCAATAAATAATACTTGAGTTTCAGAAATCTGAAAATGGAGCTGAAGCCAAGCTGAAACAAAGCATAAGCATTAAAATGGCAATTAAACAATGAAGTAGGATCATATTAATAGCAACAGTCAGTACATAAAACACGCAGTAGTCTAGTCCATAGTTCCTGTCCTTTACCAAAGCATCTTTCTGAAACATTTCATTACAGTATAGGCCTGTTGCCTATGTAAAAAAGCCCTTTTGAATAATTCAATTTTGCATAGTCTGCGGAAATCCAGGGCAGTTGGAGCCATTCTGACCACATCAGGCACACCATTCCACAAAATGGAAGCCGCAAAAGTGAATGCACATATACAAGCAGCTGTTGATTCTGAACCTTAAAGGATGGCACCTAAAGAGGGTCATGTTCAGATGAGCAAAACTGTCATGGTGGAACCACAGATATGGTTGGAGGAACCACAGATATGTTGGACCCAGGCTGTAAAGAGCTTTGTATGTGTTGGCCTGTACATTGAGGGGCACTGAGCAGCCAGTGAAAAATGGGAGTAAAATGCATGCTCCGTGAACCTATGGCACTGGTGGCAAATCTATGGCACTTGTGCCAGAGGTAGCACTCAAGAGCCCTTTCTGTGGGCATGCATGCACACAGTCCGTCATGTGGAGTGGTGGAAAATACCCCCCCCCACACACACACACACACACACCTCTAGGATGGCCTGGGAGCGATCGTTTACCAGGGAGTAAGATCGGTTGCTGGCAATGGGGCTTGCTTTTCAGTAAACACTCCTAGGGTCGTGATTCACCCATTTGAAGAGTTGCACAGTTGCTTCACCAAGCTTACTCCCGAGTAATGTGTTTCTAAACTAAAACCTCAGTATTCAGATTAAATTGCCGTGTTGGCACTTTGCAATAAATAAGTGGGTTTGGGGTTGCAATTTGGGCACTTGGTCTTGAAAAGGTTTGCCATCACTGGTCTAGTTCCTGATAATGGAGTTGCAGCAGGTGGAGTCTCAAGTTAAGTTTGAGTGTAGTAGACCTCTATAGAATGTGCTGCAGTAATCTATCCTTGACATTACTATGGCATGGATCCAAATGGCCAGATCAGCCATGTCAAGTTATGGGGAAATAGCAATCTTAGACATCCATTATGGTGTGTATTTAGCATTAGAAATTAGAACTGTGCAGTGTGATAGATTAGGCTTTATAATAGCTAATTTTAAAAGGTTCAGTTCAGCCAGATCAGGAGCACCAAGGGTTAACCAGAAATCAACCTGATTGGCTAGCTGAAATGCAGTAGCCAGGAACCACAGATTGCCTGGAAAGAGAGCACTTGCCAGCCTCCAGGACATGCTTTTATAAGCATGGAGGATGGGGGTGGAGCTTCAAGGCATAACCATGCCCTAAAGGTGGGGGCCACACACCCCAGTTCCCTGGAATCCAGCTGCTGCTCTCCCCAGAGCCTGTGGAAAGAGCACTTGCTGGCCTCTGGGACCTGCTTTTATAAGCACAGAGGCCAGGGGCGGGGCTTGGGTGGGGGTCACACCCCAAGCCCCACCCCCTGGCCTCTGTGCTTATAAAAGCACATCTCGGAGGCTGGCAAGTGCTCTCTCCCCAGGCTGTGGGCAGAGCAGCAGCCGGGCTCAAGGGAGCCTGGGGGGGCTTGGGGGTATGGCCATGCCCTTGAGACATACCCCTGAGTGGGGGGTATGGGAAGGCACCCAGAGACCTAGTTGTCTCCGGGCACCATTTTCCCGCTGTACTAACTGACTAATTTTGTGACTTTTCTACTTGGGTTACGGTCCCCAAAAGCAAAAAAATATCTAAGAGGTTTCAAATGCAGGTTTTGGCAGGTTTTGGAGTCAAAGGGATTCCGGAGGGAGGAAGAAGATGTCAATACCTCCATATGTGCTTTTGAAGGAATGGAAGGCTCATGGTAATGATGAATGTCAGTTTCTATCAACTCTGAAGCCCCTTTTGCCCCAGATCATCTATTCATGTTGAACAATATAGAGAGCTAAACCAATAAGAGCGAGATGATGGTAGAGCACAAGGAGCTTCAACTGCAAAAAACAGAGTATGATATCTGAGTACTAAGAGTTCCTCAGATGAAACGAACTCTGCCAAGTAATTTTCTGAGAATACGAGTCATCTCTGCCTTGCCTTTTTCTCATTATATCCCAAACTGGCTGTCTAAGCTCTAAGGCTGGGCAAGGTGGTGAACTCTTTCAAGACTGTGAGAGATATGGAGCAATTTACCTCTGAAGGGCTGGAGAGAGCTTCACCGGTTGGGAATATGCAATTCATGTCTCTTCACCTCTTTTCTGCCAGGGAAGGTGCAAGATTGTTTTGCTGGTGGTTTTCCAGATGAAAAAATGTGAAAATCGTTTCCATTAACTGGGCAGAGTCATGCGGGAGAATGTGCTGAGAGCAAGCTTCAGGACTGAATTCATAACTCCACTCCAGCCACCCCCCTTCCATACCATTTGCAAGGAAATGCAATTTTCTCCAGAGGTCAAAAAGGAACCTGAAGCACTGCTGGAAATGAGTGGAATAGTCACACTCACCAATCCAGTGGCTGGCCAGTGTAAAACCCTCAAGCTGGTTGCCATTGGATTTATGTGTGTGTGTTTTTAGCAAACTGTTAATTTTGTAGAGAATTATAGCAGTGGGCCAGGACCTGTGCGATACTGGCAGGAAAATGAGAGAAAATGGGAAAGGAGGAAATTGCAAATTCTGACCAATAGAAGCCATTGCCTGGTTTGGGTTGTTATCAAAACTGCCTTTGTCTTTTAAAATTTTGTCACTTTCTCTGCAAGTACACATTGGCATATTGTGAATGTCAGAGGAGAGGACTGTCAGCTATTTTCCCCACTAGTTAAGTCATACAGTAAACTTTCTGGCAATCTGTATGCTACTGTGAATATACAAACATCCTTCCTGTACATGCATACATCTGTTTGCTAGAAAGAAACAACCTGTGTCCCTTTTACAAATGAAACCAGTGACCAGTACCTGGATAAATGTGCTGTTTCAATCAAACATTCAGCTGTACATGTGTTGAATGTAACATAACAACTATTTAACTCAAGCATAAAGAAAAATCAAGTAGACAGAGACTTCTCTTTTACACATCTTGTCCCCTAGGAATCAGCAATTATGGATCCGCGACACCTGTCAGGGAGGGGGGACGTTAGCTCTACTTGGCTCTTGATATAATCTCTATCCAGTTTTACCAAGTCAAAAGTACCCAAACCCGAAATTCTACCAATAGAAACTATTGGGTGCTCAAGCCTAGTTCTGGTACATAACCTTTTTACAAAACTGATCAGTTTTATAGGGCCATATCCCACCTCTTCTGTTAACATATTAGGCAGGCCTATGAAATACCAACCTCACCTTTTTTTGATGGTAGACTATTCATAAATATTAAAATTGAATCAGATATGAGGCACTCCTCTGCTATTTTGTAATTGGTTTCATTCCAGTTCTGTGCTGTTTAATTTTTTAAAGCTCAGCATAGCATTTATTTCTTCTGCCATGCTTTGTAAACAACAATAATGGCAATTAAAATGAGCAAGTTAAGATATGGAGAGGTCAGGCACAACTCATTTAAGGGGAGAACCCACAAACAGAGCAGAATAAAAAAGATTTTAATCCATTGTTCAACCTTCACATACAACATATCGTATCTCACAATATGCTTGAACCATGGAAGACAGATTAATTAAACTATTGTTCAGTTGAACATGTTGGGAGGGATGAGAATTAGTGATTTACTATTAAAACTGTCTAATTGCTTCCCACTTCAGAGCGTCTAATCACAAAACTCTGAGAACTTAAACACATGGACTAGCAGGGTGTTATCTTGCACTGTAAGAGCTTTGAATTCCCTGCTAGTTTATGATTCTGCTATGCTTAAAGTCAAAAACATTTTTATTAGATAACCACTTATTAGATAACTGTTTGAAGTAAGTAGATAGATAGCACTGTCATTCAAACTTGAATGCCACAGGAGTCTCTGTGGTATGATGGTTTATCAAATGATGTGTGATAAACTAAATGTGCTTCTACAATAGCTCTAAGTTTCTATGGTGAGGTTCATCTTCTCCAAGCCTCACTCTTAAATGAGGTGGGGTATGAACTACAGCTAGGCCTTTTATAATAGAGGGTTTGACGGTGATGTACACACATGAAAGGAAACACTCTCTACATAGAACTTACCTTGAAGGAAGCTAATTAACTCAAGCATGCTGAAATGCTGCCCACCTGGCTTTAGTGAGACTGCCCTTGACATGTCTTGGACATTTCTAGTAGTCCAGAATATGGCAGCCAGATTCTTAATTGGAAAAAGAACATCATACACAAGGACAGTTATTTCACTATTTCTTCTTTTCATACTCCTGATATTTCCCCTTTTCCTGCTTTCTTCTGTTCTTCCCTCTCACCAGCTAGCCTAATCTTCACTCCCTCAGGGGCCTTTCCCCACAAAAATCCTGGATGCATTGTGCAGGGGCTGACAGGCCAGGCCCTGCTGTTTAGTAGCTGCTGAGCTGGGCTGGACTGAGCCCAGACGCCCAGTGGCACTGCCACCAAGCTAGGGTATGTAGTGTAGATAATGAGTTTCCATTGGTCATTGTCCTGTCCACAGTGAATCTTCGTCCATCAGGGACATGATAGCAGAGGGGATGGGACCTTAATGTACCATAAACACTTTCAGTCTGGTTAAGAAGCAGCAAGGTACAAATTGTTTCAAATTTTCAGTGCACGATTTAGAGGGAGTTGCCTAATAAATGCCAGCATGGGGATAAGTGGGATAAAGAATTGGTCCACCTACTAAATACAATATGTTCATACCTTCGGGACCGTCTTACCCCATATGTCCCTACGGCCTCTGCGTTCGTTGGAGGCCAATTTACTGGTGGTCCCTGGCCCCTCGATGATGCAGCTGGCCTCTACCCGGGCCAGGGCTTTTACAGCCTGGTGGAACACGTTACCACCAACTATCCGGGCCCTGCGGGATCTTGGAGAGTTCCGCAGGGCCTGTAAGACTGAATTGTTCCACGGGCATTTGGAGGGCGGCCGCTGATGCCCCCTCCCCTTTCCCCCTCCTTTTCTTTACATTCTGGGTTCTCCGCTTCTCTGTTTTATTTTCCAGGGTGGATCTATGAAGTTCTGTTTTTATGATTGGATGCCAATATAATATTATTGATTGTTGTTTTAATGGGGTTTTTATTGTAACTATTGTTTTATTGTGTTGTTCACCGCCCAGAGCCCTTCTGGGGGAGGGGCGGTATATAAACTAATTGCTGCAGATGGTGAGACTTACTTGCACAATAAATACACCACGCCGACAGGCTGGAAAAGGAATGGGCCGCAGCCCGTTTATTGAAATATCAAACATAACAGCAATAACTATATACAAAAGAGCTGGGCGGCAAGCGGGTCGCACATCCCATCCCATCATATGGGACTGGCGGGAAGAAGCCCCAGAGATAACACTCCTTGCTTCCACCCTCTTCCCGCCCATGCTGAGGAGACGGGCACCGGCTAAGCCCCAAGGCCGCACACAGCCCGTCCTCCTGCCTTGCTTGCTGGGGTGTCGGGCACCGGCTAAGCCCATGGCCGCCTACCGGCCCGACCCAACCCCACTCCCTGGGGTAAGTGGGCAGCGGCCCGGCCTGCCTGCCTGCCAGCCTGCCCGCACCCCCCCCCGGCCCATGACAGGGCACAAGCCTGGGAGCCCTAGCCGGAAGGCTCGTTCTCTCCCAGATGTGCAACACCGTTGCAAACCCGCCGCGAGCTCCCCTCCCTCGCCGCCCAGCGCCCCAGCCCCTCAAGCCTGACCCTCCCCCTACCTCAACCCTCGGCGGAGAGTAAGTTGAATGGACGGAAGCCACATGTCCAAACCCCATTGGGTCAGGCGGACGCCATCTGGCTCGAAGAAGTCTCTGTTGTCCCGGGAGATCTCGGAGTGGTCCGCCACCGCTCCCCCAAGGGAGAGGACCACCTTGGCGGCCGCCTTGTTGACCTTTCTGCAGGCCCTGTCCACGGCAGTGGGATCCACAGCTCCCCTCCAGTGGACCCGCTGCAGCATCTCAGACCAAACCAAGGTCATACCAGGCCGATGCCTGGCAAAGCTCCGAAGTGTGGTGGCCACCGCACACCGCAGGTCAAGGCCCGACCTGGCAGGGAGGTCCTCCTCCCCAAATGAATGACCAATAGGTCCGGCGTGGCCGACTGGAAAATATATTCAATTATTTTGGGCTCCAGCTCATGCCACAGCATGTGCCCCTGCCCCATCCACACAATCCTCACGTGCGCCCCGAGTCCGAGATGTCGGCCCCAGTCCGAAGTGCATGCGTATTCTTCAGCACGGTTGACGAGGCTGTGCCCCATGACCCACACCTGTCGATAGACAGTCTGCGGCGTCCCCTGGAGGCACTGTGGAAAAAATTAACAAGTCAGGTGTGGGCGAATGCGCCCGAAAGGCCCCGGACCGCCACCTGCCCAAAGCGCAAATGTCTTCCTGCGTCCTACCATCCTGTGCCGCGGCCGTGGCGGCGCCTATCCTGAAGGAGTGCAGGCCAAATTCAGCGGCCGGCAGCCCAGCCCAGGCCAGGCATGCCCGGAACACCGCCAGGAACTGGAACCTGGTGAGGGGGGACCCATCCTCATGCACTAAGAGCATGCCACCGACCCGTGGCCTGTGCCGGAGCCACGCGATGAGTGGAGGGAGGGGGCAGGAGGCGTCGCCCGGTAGGGCTGGCATGGTGACCCAAGCACCGCGACCCTCCTGGTCGGTTTTTGAATGAGCCAGCCACGCATAGACCATGTCCCCAGACAGGACTAGGTGCTCCCTTTGCAGCGCGGTGCTGAAAGGCCGATCCCTGGTGGGGCGACCAATTCCCGGGCCTGAAAGCCCCATGGTGTGCCAGGTGGAAAGCGGCTGTGAAGAGCAAGCGCTCATAGCGTGAGGCGCACACCTGCCGTGAAAGCACCCCGGTGACTGCCCGAAGCACCTCCCCTGGTGACTGGGCCTGAGATCCCTCTGCCTAGGGCCGACCCTGCGCCAACCAGCCACCAGCCGGCGCATCTACGAACGCCTTGGTAGCGTCCGGAAAACCCGAGACCCTGCAATAGAAGGCGATGCCCGCCAGCTGCACCCCCATGGTGCGGGGGTGCATCCTGCCCATGGAGCCGGACAAGGTATTCGAGGAGGAGGCCCGTGTCCACCCACGCCGCGGACATCCCTCCCGGTGGTCACGGCGAAGCTCACGAAGTCCCACACGGCTCGGTCGTACTGCCTGCATGTGGCCGGTGCCAGCGAAGTTCAAAACACCTGTGATGACTGCTTTCGCTGCCAAGGTTCCAGAGGGACGCCAGCACTGTCACCCGGAACAGCTCCGCCCGGGGCCAGGCGCGAAAATGATCCACCTGCTGGCGAGATAAAGGCGTCAGCAATCTCATTCTGCAAACCTGGAACGAAAGCAGCTTTAAAGGAAATGTTAAAAGAGAGGCAGGTAAGAACCATATTAGAACCAAGCGCATGACCCGTGCCGACTTGGCGGACTGCCTGTTCACCTCATGACCACAGCCTGGTTATCACACCAGAAAAGCACCCTTCTATTTGCCAAAGGTCGTGCCAGGCGTGCACCGCCACCAAGATGGGAAACAGCTCCAGAAAGAGTGAGATCCCTGGTGATACCTCTGTGAATGCCAGGCCGGGGCCAGAGACCTTGAGCCCACCGGCCCCTGAAAGTAAACCCCAAATCCAAAGGCACCAGAGGCGTCAGAGTGCACCTGCAACTCCAAGCCGGGTTCCAGAGGTGTCTGCCACAGGGAGATGCCGTTAAAGCCCCGAAGGAACGCCAGCCAGACCTGCAGATACTCCTTCAGACCCGGGATACCCTGATGTGGTGATCAGGGGACTTGCAACCCGACAAGGACCTGGCCAGCCGAGAGCAGAACGCCTGCCAAGCGCCACCACCCTGCAAAGCGAAATAAAGGTGGCTCCAGTAAGGATTGGACCTGGCAGAACCCTGCATATTTTTAAATGGAGCACGGATTGTAGCAGGGTGGTGAGGGCCAGGAGCTTATTCGCAGGGAGCTGCAGGGAGGTGCCTTGAACCGTGTCCAGGTGGATGCCCAAATAGCAGAGGGCAGTGGAGGGCCCCTCTGTCTTGTTGGGGCCAAGGGGACCCCAGCTCAGCCATCAGGGCCTGGAAAGCCTGCAAAGCAAAATCACAATCCCTGGTGCCCTGCCCACCGATGAACAAAAAATCACCCAGATAATGAGTCACGCGCCCGAGGGCACCCTCTGCTTGAACGCCCATTCAAGGAACGCAAGCTGAAAGTCTCAAAAGCTGCACAGGCAAAAGAGCAGCCCATGGGCATGGCCTTGTCCACATACCAGCTGCCTTGGAAAAGGGATGCCCAGCAGCTCGAAGTCCAGGGGGAAATGGGCAGGGCCAGAAAGCAGATTGAATGTCATAGTTTGCCAGAAGGGCACCAGTGCCTGCATGCCTAATGGAGGATATGGCCTCGACCAGGGTGGCATACCGAAAGAACAGACCTCAGGGGTCTATGAAATGATTAACGGAGTCGCTCTGGGGTGGAAGAGGTGTTGAATTAAACGATACCTCCCGGGGCTTTTATTATTATTTTTGGGGCACCACGCCAATTGGTGAGACCCCGAGGCTGGGGAGGGGCGGGTGGCTGACGGGCCCGCTATGACCGGCCCTGATTTCCTTGGCAAGTTTGTCAGCCACCACGCCAGGGAGTTCTCGGACCGACTTTTGTTGTTCGCCTGGTAAGCCCTGCGAGGGCCTCAGTAGGGGATTGGAAAACCAGAGGAGAAACCTACCCCAGCAGGCGCGCCGCACGCCTGTCTGGGTAACGCTGCAGCCACCAGCAAAGGCTGAAGGCGAACAGGTGTGGGAGCCAGCGACTGCAGTTGGGAAAAGTCGTCCAATGTTTTATGGGGCGGGAGCACTGCTTTGACCACCGGAATCTATTTGTGAGGGCCCGGCACCGGGGACCGGGCCTGCCGCAAGGGGAGCGCCCTACCGCTTAGCAGCTTCGCTCTGCCATGACTGCCAGAACAGTTGAAACAAACATGCTCAACCTGCAGTTGGGCCGCTGGCAAGCGCCCGGTTGAATTCCCAACAAAGCCCTTTCGCCCCCGCCCGCCCGGGGAAAGTTCTTGCGGATTTTTTTGGGGGCAGATGGCCTCGACGGCCCCTTTCAAGGCCCGGCTGGGCGGCGACCATCCAGGTTTGAGTGCGTGGATGAGGTCCCAGCGGAACCGGCTCTTGTGGGACGCGTTCTTCCGGATGGCTTCATAAAGTAGGCAATGGCTGCTGGCTCGCCGGCCAGCGCCTGAGCTTCGCAGCCGATGGGACATGTGGGCGCCAGGTGCCAGGCCCGCAGAGGGTAGGTGGCCCCGACGAGGGCCAGGATTTCAGTGAAACCCTGCAGCCAGTTGCTAAAAGTATGCGCGGCTGCCGCCGGGTCCCGCCGCTTTCTGTCCGCTTTCCCCCTCGACAAGCCAAATTCACCCTCCCGCCGGGGAAACTTGAGTATATCGACAAAGTACCCGTCGAGTGCCCGCTCCCGGAGCTTCCTGGGGAGGTGGGACCCAGGCGGGTTGCCGCGGATGCGTCCTGAGCGGGCTGGGAAGAGGTCAGCCTCCGCACCCCCCAAGCGCCTGCGTTTCGCGATCCAAAATGGGAGAAGCGGGCATGTGTTCCCCTTGGAACCAAAATTTCGCCCCCCCAACCTGGGCATCGTCGTCCTCGGAGGACTTACCCGAAGATGAAGAGCTGGGAGACCGTCTGGAGGAACGGGAACGCCTCGACGACCGCTTCCTTCTCCTGCTCTCCCGAACGGAGGGGCCAACGGATGCGTCCACTGATGTGGACGCGCTGACTGGCGACGAGAGCTGGAGGGCCTCCGCCGCCCCGCTCGCGATGCCCGCCCGGGCCGCGCCGGCAGCCGCCGACGTGGAGGGCTCCGGCTCCCCTGCGCCCAGCGGAGAGCCGGACTCGCTGGCCGCACCACCGAGGGCCTGCGAGAGGTACATCAGCGTGTCCGCTAAGTTGCGGACCAGAAAAGGATCAGGGCCCGCCGCCCGGCCGGCTCCGTAGAGTGCAGCGGGAGAGCCCTCCCCCGCCGGGAAGGGTGCTCCACTGGGCCAGCGGGCCTGCCCCGGCCAATGGGGACAGACCCAAAACCGCAGCCGCCCGCGTCGCTGCACCAATCCGCTTGACCACCGGGCCGCCTACCGGAGACCCCGGGCTGGTCTGGGCCCGAACCCTATTTAAGAGGGCTCGAAGCTCTGCCCGAAGGTTCCTTGCTCTTGGCCCGCTTGGGACCCATGCGAGCCGTAGACCGGTCACCACTCAGCAAGGAGAAAGAAGGAATAAAAGTGAGAACAAGCAAGGTGAGGAAAAGTCGGAAAAAAGGAAATGAAAGGCAAGTTTTGAGGCCGCAACCAGTCTCCTTCCAGGCCTTATGCGCAGACGCCAACCACACAACCACACGCCTTGCTGGGTCTCACGGCCGGGAAGGGCGCGGACCGAGAGGCGTCTATATATACCCAGGCTCCTCCCGCCAAAGCGGCTGGGAGCCAATCAATGCACCCAGTTCTGCAGCATGCAATTCCACCTTTGCAACCCCTTATTTTGCTGCGCTGCTCACCCCAGCAGCAATGGCTGCCCCTGGTTATTCAGGTGCATCTTATTTATAAATAAATAAATAAATAAAATATAAGTGAATCTGGATATTATATTGACAGCTGAAGGAAAAAGTGTGTAGAGTTCTGGCTACTGTCCCAACTTTTATCATGATATATGAAACACTTTCTGCATTGATTCTCTATATTTCCTTTGCTCCTACAGTGTTGTCCATGTCGTTAAATGCTCACAGATTTTAAAGTAAAGAGTATCTTCCTTATTCATTTTATGTGCATTTTTTCTTCCAGATAAGTTGAACTCCATTGGTAATAGACTTTAGCATAGCATGTTCCAGTCTGATGAATAAATGAAAGTCCTTAGGCTGTCTGGTATAACTTCCTTATTATCAGGTTCAAAACAGATGAATTAGAAATGGAACAACAAGAAGGAGGGAAGTTGTCTAGAACCACAAAACTATCTGAATTGGACATGTTATGAGTTAAAAGTAACTAAAAGTGTGAATACAATTTTTTTAAAAAATATTTAAATAATTTTAGTTTTCCTTTCTTCCCTCAGGGACTTAGTGAAGAAGAGCAGGCTAGATATGAGTGTGGCAAAACAGCCCGTGAGGTGAAGGGCAGAATAGAAGACCAATGAGATAAATTAAACAAATATATATATGATGTAACCCTGGATCCTGTGATTTACAGCAATGTAAACTGCATTAATCAATATGGTAGATGAAGAGAATGCTGTGGACATAGCATATCTTGATTTTAGTAAGGTCTTTGTCAAGGTGCCCCATAATATTCTTGCAAGCAAGCTGGAAATATGTGGACCGGACAATGCTACTGTTAGATGGATTTGTAACTGGCTGAACACAAAGAGTGCTCATCAATGGCTCATTTTCATCCTGAAAAGAAGTGAATAGTGGAGTGCCACAGGGTTCTGCCTGGGCCCAGTGCTATTCAATATTTTTATCAATGACTTGGATAATGAAATAGAGAGCTTGTTAATCAAATTTGCAGATGATACCAAATTAGGAGGGGTAGCTAATACCCTGAAGGACAGGGGCAGGATTCAAAATGATCTGGACAAATTAGAGAGCTGGGCCAAAACAAATAAAATGAATTTTAACAGAGATAAATGTAAACTTCTATGCTTAGGCAGGAAAAAAAAAATGAAATGCACAGATATAGGATAGGTGACACCTGGCTTGACAACAGTACATGTGAAAGGGATCTGGAATCTCAGTAGACACACAAACTGAACATGAGTCAGCAGTGTGATATGGCAGCCAAGAAAGCCAAGACTTTAGTTTTCCAAGGCAGAGGCTGCCTGTGAGTGGAGGGAGGAGATGGAGAAAATGGGCAAATCAAAGTAAGTTGACTGTTGCATGGGAAGAAGATAGTGTTGGCAATTCCAGGTTGCCACGATCCTAAGATTTGAGGGGTCGAGTCAAGAGAAACTGGGGTTTGAAGAGAGGAGGGACCTCAGAAGGGTTTAATGCCATAGACTGCACCCTCCAAAGCAGTCAATTCCTCCAAAGAGAACTAGGTGAGAGCTGTAGATCACCCAAAAATACAATGGATCTCCAGATTACAGAAATCATCCCCTTGGAGAAAAATATTGACAAGCTAGAATGGGTCCAGAGGAGGGCAACAAAAGTAGTAAAAGGTGTCCTATGTCCTATGATGAGTAGCTTAGGGAGCAAGGAATGTTTAGTCTGGAGAAAAGAAGGTTAAGGGGTGATGTGAGAGTCATGTTTAAATATTTGAAGGAGCAAGCTTGTTTTCTCCAAGGAAAAGAGATTTTACCTAAACATCAGGAAGAACTTCCTAATGGTAAGGGCTGGAATACACTGCCTTGGAGTGTGGTGGAGTCTCCTTCTTTTGAGGTTTTTAAGCAGAAACTGAATGGCCAACTGTCAGGAATGCTTGCATTGTATCTTCCTGCATGACAGGGTGTTGGACTTGGTGGCCCTTGTGGTCTCTTCCAACTTTATGATTCTATGGAGAAAATGAATACTTTTGAAGGGCGGATTCTATGGTATTATAACCAGATGCTATTGCTTCCCTTCCCAAATCTCATCTCACTTGCAAATTTCCAGGAATTCCTCCTCCTGATGGGGAGAAGGAAGCACATAGGTAGCTGGGAGCAGTACCACGGCTGCTGTCAGAGGGGGAGATGAAACATATAGGAGCCCATGAGGGTTATGGGAATGGGACAGAAAAAGAAAGTGGTAAGCAAGGAGGAGAAAGACATTAATAAAGGGGTGGTTTGAGGGAGAGACTGATAGAAATAGGGGGAGAAGGGAGGAAGCAAAAGTGGGGGAATGAATAACTGCTCCTGCAATTCTTGCGCCATTACAGCCTCTTTTTGTGGAATCCTAGTGAACAGAGAGGCAACATCTAAGAGTACTAAATCTTAATTTTATCTTTTGAATGCAATCCACTGGCAGCCAATTCCACAATTTAATCACTCACTGAGTTTAAAAAAAAGTTTCCTTTTGTCAGGCCTAAATCTGTAGACCATTAACTTCCTTGGGTGTCCTGAGTTCTAGTATTTTGGGAGAGGCAAAAAAAGTTTTTCTATCAATTCTCTTCACCCTATGTATAACCATATAATTTCTTCTCATATAATATATATTCACAAAATTTACTAGCTCACAAAAAATGTAGCTCAATTGCTGACTGGTACTGGTGGGTTTTCCGGGCTGTGTGGCCGTGGAAAACCCACCAGAACCAGTTGAATCCGGCCATGAAAGCCTTCGACAATACATCAATTGCTGACGTTTCCATGTTTTCTTTTGTGGAGGGGATCTGGCTTTGTAAAGCTTCCCTGTCGGCAATAACTTTGCATGTGGGAGATAGGAGATTGAGTAGGTCCACACAAGTGTATCAAGCCTTCCCTAAATTTTACCCAAACTTTCCTTGGCATGCAATTTGGGTTTCCAGGGTGAACAATGTAAAGCTTAGCACTTTTTTTTAAAGCCCTGCCAATATTCTTTATGATACATGTAGAATATGTTTGTGTAAGTAATTATGTTGGGAAGATGCAAGGTACCCCTTGAAGGCATAGATTCTCTTTTCCTGACTGATCTCTTTCAGATCAGTAATCTTATATTTGAGAAAGGCATCTTCCAAGGAAAGAGTTATTTTATCATTCTGCCAACATTCACCCACCACTTCTGTGATCACTCTATAGTTCGTTACATTTTCAGGTATTTCATCTCCATCTTTTATAGCTGCAATCTTTAATTTGGAAAAAGGGGGTTCCTTTTCTGTCAGGGCTTCTGATCATTATAAACTCATCTGCCTAACAGCGCTAGCTGATTTATCTTCTTTCCCTTTTCTGATAAAGGCCTAGTTGCAAGAGCTTCCAGCTGCCAAGATAAGATTTAAATAGCTTCTTTTGTATACACTGCTTGCATTGGGAATTTTATATATTTTCTCTCTTTCATCCCCCCCCCCTTTCCCTTATCTGCAGACATACAAGGAAAATCCATATGCTTGGTTCAGTTTTGGCAGCCACCAGGATAAACAGGAGCTTTCTGCTGACTTCTTTCTGCTTTCTGCTTTCACTTCTTATTACCAGAAGAAATTTTGCATCTAACATGTTCTACAAAGAAAATAGTTTTTAGATATGAGTTTCTTTTACCCAGAGGTATCAGTATCTAGGTGGCCAGGCATTCATTATCAAAATATTAAGGTCATATTTCTGCATGTTCACTTGTATGTAAGTCCCATTTTATTCAGTGATACATAGGATTGTTCAAGAGCACACTCTGTAACCTGTACTACCAGAAATTAGAAGTAACTGTCAATGAATAGTGACTGGTTCACAGATGTCCATTTTAAGAGTACTGTGTTCTCATAGGGAGCTGGTAAAGCATGTTTTAATATTAAACAACACTTATACTCTTTTTTTAATGATTTTATTTCTTTAATCACAGTGTACAATAAACAAAGAAGAAATACAAAAAAAGATACAATTTCAGGTTATGTTTACATAATTGAAGGCATATAAAACATTAAAGAAAATTATATAAAAACATAAAGAAAGAAAGAAAATAAAAATAAAGAAGCATAGTGTATTAAAGTGAACTTCCAGCTAGTAAAACATATGATACACAATCTAATATCAAAGATACGTTAGTACATCTCAAGTTCCTGATTATATTTCATTTTAAGTTATAATTACATTAATTCTACCCTATTAGCTATCTCAGCCATTGATTAATCAGTTATATTTAGTACTTAATCCAGTGCTGTATCAGAGAAAATGTCCTCTTGATTATCTTACTTATAAGCTAGCCATTCTGATCTAAAAAGAAGAGAAAAAGAAAAGATACAGTAAAAAAACCTGTATATGTTCAGATTTTATATTTTCTATAGTGCTATACAAGTTTTATTTAATTACTTAATAATGATCATAAGTCATATTTCATACCTTTATATTCTAACTGAAAATATTCAATTAAGGGTTTCCAATTCCTCCCAAATATCTCTAAATTCTGTTGTTTCATAATTGTCGATAATTTATCAATGTTCAAAAAACTTAACATTTTGGATAACCAATCTTTCCCATTTGGTATATCTGGTGCTTTCCATAATTTAGCATATACCATTCTGGCCGCAGTTATCATATATAACAACATTTTTTCATGTTCTTTCTGTGTATTTATTGGTAAAATATTTAATAAAAAACAACGTGGAAGGAGATCTACTTTATACCCCAAGGTAGCATTTATTAAACCAGATATCTCTATCCAATATTTCTTAGCCAGTCTACAATTCCACCAAAGATGTAAAAAAATATCAGTGGATTCTTTACACTTCCAGCAAAGTTCTGATGTGCCTTTATACATTTTTGCTAGTTTACTAGGGTATAAATACCAGCGATACAACATCTTGAAGTAGTTCTCTTTCAAATCTGAACTTAGAGTAAACTTTCTATTTTTTTTCCAAGTATTTGTCCACGTATCTAAATTAATCGTTTCCCTTAAGTCCTGAGACCATTTAATCATGGTCTCCTTGACAATTTCATCTTCTGTTTCTCTGTCTAAAAGAGTCTTATACATTTTTTTAATCAGGAAATGATTTTCTCCACATAGATTCAGCCATAAATCAGAATCTTTTTTCAAAGCTTTTTTTCATATCTAAGTGGAATTTTTCTTTCATTTGGTAATATAAGTACCAATGACATTGCTTTCCCTGTATCACAATATCATGTCTTTCTTTCAGTTTACATGTATCATTTTCCCATTGTAAGATATCGCGATATCTTATACATTTATCATCCTCAATCTGTTTCATTAGTAACGCTCCTGGTGGGGAGATCCAATGAGTTACTTTTAGAATATTTTTATTTTTATAGTCCAGCCAGATTTTTATAATAGCTCTTCTGATATAGTGATTGGTAAACTGTTTAAATGGTTTACCTTTGGCATACCTCAGAGGGTGAAATTTGCACCCAAAATGCAGATCATACCCTTCTATATTTAATATTTATTTTTCCTGTAATAACATCCACTCTCTAAACCAGGCAAACCCTGCTGCTTGGTAGTATAATTTCAAGTCAGGTAGACCAAATCCACCTCTTGCCATATTATCAATCAGATTTATGTGTTGAATTCTCGCTTCCCCCCCCCCCCATATAAAATTAAGAATATCTTTTTTCCATTCTTTAAAATATTTGTTTGTTATAATTATAGGTATAGTCTGGAACAGAAAAAGCATCTTTGGTAAGATATTCATTTTTACCACTGCAATTCTCCCCAATAATGATAATTTTAAACTTTCCCATTTTACTAATTTTTCTTTCACCTTTTTCTAAAGTGGTAAATAATTATTTGAAAATAATAGAATGTTTTGGTTGGTTAGAACAATTCCTAAGTATTTCATTTTTTTTGTTATTTCAAATTGTGTCGTCTCCTTTAATTTCTGTTGTTCTGCACTTGATATATTAAAGGTCATGACTTTAGTTTTCCGCTTATTTACTGTCAAGCCAGAAACCAAACTGAATTCCTCAATTACTGTATTTAAAGTGGTCCAATTCTTTAACGGATCTTCAATCATCACCACAATATCGTCGGCAAAGGCTTTGATTGCATGCTGGCGTTCATTATTTTGATCCCTTTAATCCCTTCATCACATTTAATATTTTGTATTAATAGCTCTATAGCTAAAACAAAGAGAAGGGGGGACAAAGGACAGCCTTGCCTGGTACCTTGGTTTATCTGAAATTGAGGCGTTAGAGTGTTGTTAACTTTTAATTTTGCAGCTTGTATGTTATAAATAGCTTTAGTCCAGTCTAAAAAATTTCCTGGACCAATTGTATGTTCCAATAGTACTTTTAGATAGTTCCAATCTAAATTATCGAACGCTTTTTCTAAGTCATAAAATAACATTGCAGCTTTCTTATTTATTGGTTTGTGTAGATATTCAATCATATTGGTTACTATTCTAACATTAGTTCTTATAAATCTATTAGGTAAGAAGCCGTTTTGATCTCTTCCTATACTCTCTTTCAGACTCTGGTGGAAATTGCTGAACACAAATATGGATAAAATAGACCTGTGAAGCCGTCTGGCCCTGGTGATTTTCCTTGTTTTAATTTTTGTATTTGTATCTTGATTTCATCTGTTGTTATTTCTCTATTCAATAGAGCCAAATTGTCTTCTGAAAATTTTAATTTACAATTTTTCTCTATAAACTCTTTTTGTTTTTTAGATTTATACAGAGTGGAATAAAATTCAAAAAAACTTCTCAGTTATTTCTTTTTGGTTTGTAATAGTCTTTCCTTTATTAATTAATGTCGTGACCAGTCTCTTTTTATTCTGTTTCCTTAGTCTATAAGCCAGCCATTTTCCTGACTTGTTGGCTTGTTCAAAATAATTAACTTTGGTGTACATCAATTTTTTTTCCATTTCGTTTGTATAAATTATAGCAAGTTGATTTTGTAAGTCATTCAATTCTCTTGCAAGATTTCTATTTTTAGGATCGTTTTCCAATTGAGTTTCTTTGATTTTCATAATTCTCTTAAGGTTTGCTTCAAGTTTCATTTTCTCTTTCCTTAAAGTACTATTTTCTTTAATAAAGAAACCACGCATATATGCTTTTAAAGTTTCCCATACTATACTTATTTTAACTTCTCCAGTATTATTAATCTGTATGAAATTTTTAAGTTCTTTTTTCCCTTTTAAGATAATATCGTTTTTCTTTAACAAATACTCATTCAGTTTCCAAATCCTCAGGCCATTTATTCTTTGAAGTTCCCATATAATAGAATTATGATCCGAAAAGGACCTAGGTTCTATTGTAATGTTCCTTGTTTTTAATATCAAATCTCTAGTACACAAACACATATCAATTCTAGAATGGGAGGAAAAATATTTAGAATAATATGTATATTCACGCACATTTCCATATTTCATTCTCTAGACATCTTCCGACAGAAAGTAATCACATAGATCAAAAAAGGATTTAGGGAGTTTCCCTTGTAACTTTCTCTCCCTTTTTTCACTAGTTTTATCTAAAGAAGGTTGTATAACCCCATTCCAATCTCCTAAAAAGCAGACACTTTTGTAACTCAGGGCATGCATCTTATGCAAGATTTCTGTAAAAAATTCACTTTTCTGCACATTTGGGGCATAGATCCCCACCATTAATGTTTTAGCACCAAAATAATTTATTTCTACTCCAATAAATCTTCCTTTAGAGTCATTAATTACTAACTTTGGTTCATATTTTTCTTTAACATAAATTGCTACACCCTTCTTCTTTTTCCTATTAAATGATCCAAAACATACTCCCAATTTCTCATTTATTAGTAAACCTCTGTCTTTCTGGTTTACATGTGTTTCCTGAGGACATGCTAAATCAAAATTATATTTTTGTAAATAATAAAAAGTTTTTCTCCTTTTCTGAGGAGAGTTCAATCCATTAATATTCCACGACAGTATTTTCATATTTTCCCACCTTTACTTTCACTACTGACCTTGTACAGTAGGGGTTGCTTTTAAAAATCTAATAAAATAATAATAAAATAATAAATATAGGGTTTAAAATTAAATGTTACCCTGAGTCCTTCCAGATCTTCCCATTTGTACCTGATGTTATTTTCTCTAAGATAGTCTCTCAGAAAATAATAATCTTTCCTTTTTTGCATAATCCAGTTGGGAATGTCTTTCAATATTAATATTTTCTTGTCTTGTATTTTAAAGGTGGTTTTAATATTTTGAACCAACATATCTTCCCTTGTCTTTTTCCTGGAAAAAAAATCAGAACGTCTCTTTCCTTTTTTACATCTTCCCTCCTTTTATAGTTGGCTCGGACTATTTTGGTGATGTCTTCATCCAATTCATCTTCTTCCATATTCATATATTTAGAGAGATGGTGGATCATTTTCTTCTTGATATTTTCTCCTTCTTCAGGCACCCCTCTGAATCTCAAAACATCAGCTTTCAGTTTAAGCTCAAGAAGGGCCATCTGATTTCTCATCTTGTCCATTTCCCCTTCTGTCTCTTTAAATTTTTCATTTGTCTCATCTTGGTTTTCTTGGAGGTGATTGACTATCAGGGTTAATTTTTGAACTTTTTCGTCTGTTTCTTTCAGCTTTGTCAGATCTGATTTGACCTCCTTGATTTCATTCTCCAATTTTTGGAAGCTTCTTTCAAAGCTTTGTTCCAGTCTTTGAAATTGTTCCATATTGTCTTTCTGCATTGCAGTCATCATCTCAAGCATTTGGTCTAGTTTGGTGTCTGTTTCAGGAATGCTATTTTTCCTTTTGGTAGCCATTTCCTAAATTGTCTCTTGAAATATACTATCTTTGTTAAGGACTACCACTCTGTGGTTATTTAATGGAGAGAGCAAGAAAATATAGCCTTCTTACTTCAGTTAACCAACATTTAAAGTTTCTCTTACTCTGTCATAGCACTGAGAAAATATTCTGGTAGTCAAGGTTTAGAGTGGCTATGGTAATGGGGGAGAGCTCTAACTGCAGTAAATCACACGTAGTGCGTCTGTTTCTCCCACTCCTTCCACTTGCACTTTAAAGCTCACTCCTTTTTCCCCTTGTATACTTTGGTCTTAGTTGTAAAGGAGACCAACACATACTTCAGTATTTTGCCTTCATTTCGTTCCTATTTGCCCGCAAACTACATTGCACTGGAATCAAATCTTCAAGAAAGAAAATTAGTACTAGCCTCCTTGTTGTTATTGAAGGTTACACGAGCCTCCTGCTCCGTTTTCTGCCACAGCACGAAACGCCTGACGGTCAGCGCTCTGGCTTGCCTCTCTGGTCGGGCCACCCAGGGAGGTTCCCAAAGCTTCAAACACCGCACGTTTTGAGGCTTCGATTCAGCCTCCAGACTTCTCTCCTTTCTCCGGAGAGGTTCATTCTCCCTCCAACCTGTCAGAGGTTGAGACAGAGGAAAAAACTTCAAAGAGGGTTGGCAGGGGAGTCGGGTCTTTGGAGCTCTCTCTCCTCGAGCTGCCTCAAGTGGGGCTGTAGCATAACCGGAAGTCCTAAATGCCAACACTTATACTCTTTTTTTCTTGTCGATGATGGAGAGAAGATTAGTAGGAATCAGCTAAATATGCATACAGTGATTTTCTCCATATCCCATTGCATAAGATGCATGAAAAATAGAAGGGAGGGTGCTTTCAGCCTAAGCTGCCCAACTCTTTGAACAGAAGACTAACTTATCAGATTGTATGAACCAGCACAAAGAGGAAAGAAACCTGTCCACCTGCATTCCAGTGTCCATGTATTCTGAGAGCAAAAAATAGCAGAACTCTTTGCCTCTCAAACCTATATCTGTGTCTAAAAACTTTTCCATGTGGTCAGGGGCACAGCAAAGGGAAACCGCGCCTGGGGCAGGAGCTGTATCTCTGTGCCCCTGCCCGTGGGTGCCTCACCACGCCCACCCCCAGAACACCCCTGGAACAGCCTGGAACACCCCCCACCATGGCCTGGCCACACCACCGCCTGCATGGGCATTGGCGCACCTCTGTCCTGTTGGCACTACACCACTGCATGCAGTTGCTCTTAAATATTCCCAAGGCTATCCCTGGAAAACAGCTAATCTCCACAAGCAACCCACCTGATTCTCATCACTGAGGGTGGAGACTTTTACAATGCTTATTTTTGACCAGCACTGTGATCACTCAAGATTTTCTGTTCACAGAATAAAACAAATCTCTTCCCTCTTTGTAGCCAAAACTGCATTAAATGTATATGCTGAATTTTGACCTAATGACATGAGATAGAGAAAGGAAGTTAACCATATAATATCTATCATCCACCAGTCTATGAGACTGAGTAAAATGGGAATCCACCAGAACAGGACCAACCAGAAATAAGCCAGAAGTTACCTGGCTTGTTATGCTGATGATCTATTCTAGGCCTTTTATCTTCTAACTAGTAGTAAAGTCTGTTATGCTAAGCAATACAACAGGCTCCAGGGCACATCTTGGGTGAAGGGCAAGCAGCAAGACAGGACTTGCAGGATTGGGCTATTTCCCTCACCACCACCCACCTCCTCACCTGCCTTCCTGTTTTCCCAAACCCTGCAGAGCCTGGAAACTCCACAATTTCTTTTTAGGAGGAGTGAGCCTTTCTTTTCTCCTCCCACCAGGCCTGGCTTGGATCTTTTGGGGAGTGGGAAAGGGCAGACAGGATGAATGGGTGGACTAGGCGTGACAGGGCCCCCCCTGCCACTTCTTCCAGCCTCCCCCCCACCAGGGTTGCTTTTAGCTTGCCCACTTTCCTGCAAAGCGTAAAGTTCATCCTTAGGGTGGGAGAAGGCAGAAGTGGGGTCTGGGGAGGCTTCTGCACTAGGGCTCCAGTGGGAAGGGTGGCTTGCCACTGCCTGCCCCACCAGACCCAGGCTTGTTCCTGGAGTCAGGGTGGGGAGGTGGGCAAGGGGATGAGAAGAAGAAGCAGCAGCAGAAGCAGAAGCAGACAGAAGAGTTGGAATTCCATATCCCCCTTTCTTTTCCCTGCAAGGGGACTCAAAGGAGGCTTACATAAACTCCTTTCTTTTCCTTCCCAGCACCTCACAACAAATAATATCCTGTGAGGTAGGGAAGTGGCTGAGAGAGCTCAGGAAGAATCTGTGGACTAGGCCCAAGGTCACTCAGCTGGCAAGCTTTTGGAATGTACAAGCTAAACTAGATTTCACCTCGGAAAGGCTCCAAGGCTCAGGTGGCAGAGCCGGGAATGAAACCCTGGTTCCTTGGATTAGTGTACACTCAGCTCCTTTAACCACTATGCCACTGCTGCTGAGGGACACATTTCCTCTTAACTTTAATGGCACTATGCAGAACTCTTTCTTCCATGCCTGGAGAGTGAGTCCTGTGGCTGCCAGTTGGTGGGAAGTGAGTCATCGACTCATTTATCCCTTAGGAATTTTTGTTTTAGGATTGTGGATAATATTTTACATTGCTCGGCTTGACTGCTCCCACTCACGGCACCTAATTGTGCGCCGGCGCGGAGTCCCCTAGCTGTAGTTATACCATAGCTTATGCAAAAGGAATTTCTGAATTGAACACAATCTAAGAAAGTTTTTTGAAGAAATTATAACCAGCTTCTGTGCATTGACTATCACTGTAGTGAGATAAGAGAGGTGGAGAAGACAGAAAGGCACCTTGACAACTATGATGATGGAAAGAGGTCAAACCATGTGCCATAATGGAGTTTGAAGAAAGGGGAAAGGTGTCAGCACTTTGCCAGGGCAGGGAATCAACTTCCAGCTGGGGGAGATAACGCACTGGAACCATTTCACAAATGTGGCCCTGCAGGATTTCATCTCCCAGTGCAGCTGTCTCCACTCCACAACCAGCAAACATTAAAGTGCCGATTCAATTAAGCTCTAGCTATGTTCTAATCGTCAAGGGTCTTTGGTCTGCTCCGTCTGACTGTGTGAGGGCATGCTTTTGGTTGTCAGGGAAATAATCCTAATTTAAGGTGGGGCTTTATGATGCTGAGTTTTTTAACTTACGATTGTCTACGGTAATATACGGTTTATCTAATGGAGATAAAGAATTACACCGAAACATTCAGGGCATGATTCTGGCCAAAGAGAAGCACACAGAACTCTCACTGATATTTTTTAATATCTGCTTTATTATTTCCTACTTCGGAATCAATGGGACAGAAAGGTGCTTAACTTTAACTGGATCATGCCGTTCAATTTTATGTGAAATGGGAAAGCACATATAGTTGCTTATCTATAATCCCATGGCGCTTTCAAAAGGAATTCCAAGATCTCATTTCGCTAATCCGACTAAACTCATCAAAAACATTTAAAGTTAGACATCACAGTTCTTAAGGATTTGCTTGTGGTATTAGAGACCGTAAGCAGACTCCCATTCTTTCAGGATCATTGGGAGACAAAATCCAAAAGAGCTCAAATGTATCAGTTTCTATGAATTCCCTTCTTTCTTTTTTTAAGTACCGGTATATATAGGAGTATAAGTCGACTTTTTTAAGCACATTTTTATGCTGAAAAAGCCCCCCTAAGCTTATACTTTCGAGAGAGGAGTATATGTCGATAATTCCAAGACTGGTGGCTGGAGCTGGGGCTGCTGTGAGGATCAGGCCAGCATATTTGCTGCTTTTTTTCTCACTAGAGAGCCTAAAACGGCTAAGCTGTAAGGACGGCCTGCATTGCATTACAACTAGGTTTTGTGTGTGTGTTAAAAGAAACCGAGGCATTTCTCTATAAAGGTTGGTAAATTGTATTGCATTCCTGATGAATGCAATTCTTCATGCAGTAGTTTACTATCAAATACCCAATCATTGCTGAAGACAAAGACTTTCTTTGGAACAAAGTTTGAAGCTGGCATGGCTATCAATCCCAGAATTACATTCTACATTTAGGAGGAAAACGAAGCCCAGTTCATTTATTGTTCCTAGAGTCCTGGAAAGCTGCTCATCCCTAATGCAAACTTTATTAAAAGCAACTCTGTCTCGTCTTGCTCCCAAATCTTCTGTTTTAGCTGCTACTGAGTCAGAGTTTGAGGCCCTATACTAAAGGTGTGCAGTTTCCCAGTTTTTTTGTAAGAGTAAAATTAGGTGCAACCGAGCTTATATTAGGGTAGAAACATGCTCAGAGTATATGTGGTAGGTCTCTGGTCCTTTCCGTTGGCCGAGGATGTATCTTTCAGTATTATTAACGTGTGACCAGAAACTAAAAGCGTGCCACTATAAAACTGATAACAACTTTTATCTAGGGACTTAGCTAGGATGCTTCGCTCAATGGAAGATGTTTCACCCATTTAAGCTTCCCTAATAAGCATCTTTGCTTGGGTTGCAATCTCCAGAATTAGGGTCTGGAGGTCTACTGAACTTACAACTGATCTCAGACTGCAGATCAATTCCTCTAGAGAAAATGGCAGCTTCAGAGGGTAGGCTGTGTACAGTATGGCACCACATGTTTGCTGAGCTCCCTCCCCAGGCTCTGTCCCCAAATCTCCAGAAATCTGGCAATGACAATCCTAATCTTCATGTTGTTGTGAGCTTGCTTTTTTTCTGAGTAAGTGTAAGGAACCTGGAAAGTCAAACTTCAAGCATATATGATAACAGCAGACAGCAAGGTCAAAGGAACCAGCCATCCCAGGCACACAGCCCAGTTCGTGGGAAGCTACCAAGGCCAGGCTGGCTGAGATAGAAAACAAAATCAAACCACAACCTTACAGTAAGTAGAAATATTTCAAAGTACTATTCCAGTACAGTATTTTTGACAGGAACTGAGGTTTCACTTCATTAAATGGAGCTTATTCCCATAGAATTTGTATATTTATAATTTGCAATTTGTATCTCATTTGCATTTAATTTATAGTGTACTTCAGTGTTGGTAGGTGCCTTGGTAGGGGGGAATTTCTGATTCTACTTACTTTTTTTGCACCACACTCTATCACAGATTGCCCAGTGTATATCATAAATTAATAAAATCTGTTCTTTAATAATCCTATCCCATTTCCTTTAGTATTCCTTGCCTAGTGAACAGCTATTATTCTATTCATGGTATCAGGAATATAAGTGATTTGTTTTTATATTTGTTTTGAACCAGTGTCTTATTTGGGGGGGGGGGAGGCAAATGAAATCGTTGTGAAGGACCCATGGTGGGTTTCAGCAGTCTTGTTTGTATCTTAGGGACCACTTTAATCATGTGACTGTATCTTTGCTACTGCAGAAAATTACCATGTAGGGAAACAGGAACAAAGACCTCTTCAGATGTTGAATGAGCCAAGTGACTGCTATTGCTAATTCCCTGACACAATGAGAAATGAAGGGGTCAGTAGCTCCCATTAGCAGGGTAAAGACTACTAAGAATGATGATTATTGATTGCCTTCCACAGTTTGTCAGCAACATACACACAGTCTACTGCCAAAATCAATAATGGTATGAGACATTCTCTGTTTCATTGCTGCTTCATTGCATGTAATTTTTTTTACCCTCATTGTCTGCCCCCTCCTCCAAGAACTCAGCATTAACTACATCCTATAGAAAATATATTCGAGAGTGGTCAAGTAATTTAGTACTTGCTTAAGTTCCAAAAGCAGAAGTATCCTACCTGGTAAAGGATGATTTCCTATACTTCCTGCCTGTCTAAAAGTAAAGTGGGATGCTACAAAGAGTTTGGGTCAACAAATCTGCTGTCCTACATCCATCTTCCCAATCTAGTGATTTCTTCTGGCTGGCTGCATCTCATAATCCATTTGGAATTAATATTATAAATTGCTTTTCTGGAAAATCTATATAGTGAGGCACATTTAGAAAGCAACAGCCATTCCCTATTTTTATTCCCAGCTTTCAGCTTGGCTCCAGTGAGAATTTTCGTTGATGGAGTGGGTGGTGGTTTTCACCAGTTCCCCCATCCTGCTGCAGAATCCCCTGTTCCTCAAGATCAGCATTCCAATTGGCATTTTGAGCTGCAGTGGGAAGGTTGCTCTGCTGACAGAAATTCCTTCCATTGTTAGAGATTACCTGTGGCATCCAGCCTTCATACTGAAAAAGAAATTTATATTTTCCTTCCTTGTATTTTTTTAGGCTACCTCCTTCTCCAAGTTGCTCAGGGTGGTTCATATGGTTCTCCTTACCTCCATTTAATCTTCTACAACTCTGTGAAGCAGGTTAGGTTGAAAGAGTAACTATCCGAGTGTCACCCAGTGAACTTTATGGATGAGTTGGAATTGGAATCTATAATTTCATCTCAACTGCACTGTAATTTATATGATGCTTTGTTTTAAAGGAAAATATTTTCCAACACTCTTAAAATACTCTGTTTTGGATTATAACCCACAGTGCATCAATACAGCAGACCTTTGTGCCATGATAAATCTTGACCCTTCATTGATAGTTATCCCTGTTTCCCAAAGTGATGGGAGTCTCTCCTCTTTGGAGTGGGGAATTAGCAAAAGTAATCTTTTGGATTAGTAAAACATAGGGCAAGCTCGAGATCTTGTTTGCCTACGTTTTACAGAAGTCAGTTTTTGCAAGAAATTCTGAAGGAGAGCAAATAAAGTTTAATAGTTTTTATGAAGGGATAATGTGGCACACAAGCACACAATAATCAAAGCAGCAACACACACACACAACATCCTAAAATATAAGCAGTTGTGAGGGGATAGGTCTGGAAAAGATGAGGGACTTGAGGAAGTAAGGATTATAGCCACCTTATCTTGGAGCAAAATGGTCCAATTAGCAGAACTGAGGAACTCACACTTAGCTCTGGTAGAAGAACAATATCACAGATATGGAACAATATCACAGACAGAGAGGTGTCCATTGATATTAATCAAGGGCTACAGGGCAAGGGAGCTTCTTATAGGGAAAAGGGACCCCTGAGGATTATGCAGAGTAATTCCTTTTCCCAGAACAAAGAGAAATCCTACCTTTCTGGAGAAAGGCAAGAGACAGATATCAACCTTAATGGTTGGGTTGTTAATCTAATGGGTTGAGGCATCAGCTTCAGGGTCCAAGCTAAGGAGTGCCTGAAAGGGGGAAGATAGCTGGTGACCTTACAGCTTTAGAACAATGACAGCGCAGATTAGGTGATCATTAGAGAGTTGTAACCAGTTGTAACCAGTTAAGAAGCTGGGATAAAAGGTGAGGGGCTCAGTGACTCAGTGAAAAAGCAGACGTTTAGGAAGCAAGATAACCATGAGGAGCAGGTTTGCATACAAAACTACAGCTACCAAGTTGGAGGGGTCTGTGATGACCTTTTAAGAGCTCTGGGAAGGATGGGGTTGAGATCCACAGCCAGATTAGATCAGGAATGGGGAGTACTGAACTAAGGAAAGGCATGTGAATTTTGAGTAAAGTAACTGAGTTAGCATGATGGAGGTATAACCTGGGTGGTCCAATAAAAACTAATGCACACTCAGCTGTACCTGCCTTAGGAAAATTAATAGTTTTCTCCAGAGCTTAATCTTCAAAGCTTATCCTGCAAGCTCTGTAACTCATCCATAAATTCTCAGGATCACCCAGAATCTTCTGGTAGATGCACTAAAATCCAAAGTTGGAAGGGGAAAGTCTGCAAAATATTGCATTATATATATGCCAATTAAGTAATTTATAACAGTCATTGCTTTGTGGCTAAAATCACACAGCTGGACATACATACTGAAGCTCCTGAGTAACATTCAAATAATGCTCAGATAGGAGTATTGCCCTTCAACAATCCTTATTGTTCCATAGAACCTATTTTCATGAAATCTAGCCCAAACTAGCATTGAGCCTTGATCGTCAGTACACTGAGGAATTCTGCACTTTGTTATCTGACTAGTTTTTCTTGGCTAAAACTATCCCTCCATCCCATCTGCTCAGGTCTATAGCATAGTGTAGACGATTAACAATTTTTAAAAGTCATAATTTAAATGTTAATATATGGAAATTAGCAAGTGTTTTTCATCTTTGCAGTTTTAGCAGCATGAATGCTTTAAAAAGATCATGAGACATATCTCAATTAATGTACCCTGAGAAGTTGTGTATAATGGGAGGATTTTAGAGGGGAAATTGAGTTGCTCATATAAAAAGAAACCAAAAGGGCAAACAGAGAAGATTTAGACATGGATTTAGGAGTAAAGTTGTGGTTACCCTTTGTGCCCCCCCACCCCGGGTAACCAACCTCTCAGCATGCAAGGGAGGGAGGGAGGAGTGTTACTTAGAATGTGGGGAACGTTTAAGTGGCCATGTAGTGCACTCTAGCTCTTTGAGGCCTACTGTCGAGGGTTAGCCACTCCCAAAGGGGCAAGACTTCTGGCTGCCCAAGTGCAAGGGCACATTGAGTTTCAGAAAAGGTTCCATTTTTTAAAAAAAAGTTTGTTATTGTTATTAACAATTTTTATTGTTATTTTTAAAACTTTGATTTTTAAATCATGTTCATGGGTGGTGTTGTGGAGGCAGCAATTGGATGCCAACAGGTTTGTGGTGAAAGACAGAAGGAAATATGGTGCTGGGAGGAAGATGGCAAAAGTAAGAGTCTGCTTTGTCTAACTTGTCCCTCATTCCAGTCACTTTTTCAAGCAACACTTTTGTTGTTGTCAAGTCGCTAGGTCAAATAGTGCTGCTAAGGAAAGCCAGAAAATATTGTGGGAAAAATAGAATAATTCAGGCATATCTGGTTTGTATAACTGGGATCTGGTTGGATGATCAGAGAGGTGCTGACCTGTTGAATTTTGTCCACCAAATTTCTCAGTGCATCACTAATCCATACCTACAAATCAGAGAGGTGTAGTTGCCATTGGACTTCCATTGCCTTGACTATGTGCCCCATTGTTGGTATTCAGTTGCTCTTGTGTATATAACTGATAGGGAGGTTCTGGCTAATAGTGGGTTCTGTTGATTAATCTCCCATGCCACAGTATAATAGTATTTCTCTCTAGGCTATCCAAATTGGTCTCAGAATTGATAATGAAGTTCCTTAGGCTGGTTGTCGATCAATTTAATATTCATGCTGAGGCCAGCTTGCAAGGAGCAGCGCAGGATTTTTTGGCTGTGGCAACAGGCATAGAGCTGTTAAGAGTTCATTATGAGGCCTGGACATATGGTCATAATCTTCATCTGGGATTCTGTACAAAGTGAGGTTATGTTTGAGGGTTTGTTTGTTTATTTGTTTTAGACTGATAATTACCTTAAAGTTTAGACTGAAGGCATCTTGACATCTCCATGATGGTAGGAAGGGGCCTGGCAGAATGGTCCACCTCTGTAGGCTGAAAGATCCAGGTTATTTCCTGACTAAGTTTTTTGTTACCATGATGGAAACTCCTATAAAATGCCTTGTGGCCGCTGGAATTTGGATATGGCCAAGTAGGTTGACACTGTGTTGACTTTAACAGAGTTTAAGAACTTCCATTTTCTAAGGCAAAGAAGAGTTTTACTAAGATGGGATAGAGTTAGTAAATGGTTGCTACTGAAGAGTAACAGAGAAGGAAGGGGCCTACTTCCTCACTGTTGGATGTCTTGTAGCCACATTACAGTTTGGAAAAGGCAAGGTCAGCAATGTGCAGGTGTATGACTACAGACTAGGAAGCTATATCATGAATGGATTGGTGATGTCCTATACTTTTAATTAGTGCTGCATTACCTCACCAACTACCACAGTTGGAGTTATAACCCCTCTTTTACCAGTCCCCTAGCAGGACTTGTAGAAGCAGAATGTATAGGAGTCAACTTGTCCCCCCCCCTTTTTTTCTCACTCAGTTTGTCTAGACAGATTTCAGAAGATGGAGAAGGTAGTCTTTGGCTCCAGTAGATAGTGTTATGGTCTCAGTCATTCTATTAGTCTTAGCAATCATGAGTTTTGTGGAAACACTGTTGGGGCACATCAGTTAATGACAGGATGTCAAGACACTTGCTAGAAAACAATAGAAACTCTTATTCCACTAGGACAAAGAAATAGAGGACGTGAAGGCGTGCATGGTTAAATGGGTACAAAACCCTGGTGAAACCATGAAACAATGGGAAAGTCTTTGGACCCAAGAAATTAAATTTACAGAATCTCAGATATTTAGAGAAAAATGGTGCAAAATGTTTTTAGATGGTATATAATATCGAAAGAGATAGCTAAAGTAGATAAAAGTTTTAAGCCAAAATATTGGAAATGTCAAAATATTGACGCCACTTTTTATCATATTGGGAATCTTTTGGTCCTGGTGCAAAGGACTGTCATTATTGTAGACTGGTAAATGGCTACAGCTTACACAAGTTTTATTGGTTTCCTGATGGAGGATATACTGAGTTCTTTGACTGAGATAGACTGAATATGTAGGCAGGTGCTTGGGCAAGAAAAAAACACATTAGCATAATCTCTGACATTCTCCACAAAAACACATTATTGGATTGCAAGTAGAAACACAACTTCTGGTCATTCCAAAAATCCAGCTTGACATTTCTAGGAGTAAGCAATATACGGCAGAAGCACTTGTAACCTCTAACTGTGGGTTCTGTGGGGCAGAACTTGGAAGGAGTTGCAAAGAACTAAATTTTAAAACAAAATGGTTTACTTAACAAATAAAACTTTTAACATTTACATTTAACATTAACAATTTACAGTCCTTCTAAGTTGCATTTCAAGTCCTTATCTTGACAAACTACTGATAAATGCAAAGTCCAATTCTTCCTGCTGGTGGTTGGCTTATGAAGACTTCAGAGGCTTGGTGAACGGGATCCAAGATGATGAAGGTCCCCAAACGAACTCCCATCAATTACATACATAGCAAGCCCTGAAACAATAAATTCTAACATTTACAATTATAGCAAAAATAACCAACTCCCTTCCCACTAGTTCCCAACAACTTTGCAATTACCTTAAACAAGGTGTTAAGAGCTTATAACGGATTAAATCAAGGTCCCAGCCTGGTAGCCTTGCTTCCTCCAACTTCACCAGTTTTTTGCAGCCTTCTGCGGCTTAGAGTCTCCACCCCTTTCTGGGTCAACCCATTCTGATCATAGGGGTTACACACTCCCAAATTTTTATAAGACTCATGACAAATCAGTGTAGAAAGTATCTATGTTCAAGAAAAAGATACAGTGTGGACAGCCTGGAAGCTGTTATTACCTTCCAAAGAGCATTTTAAAACATCTGCTTTAACCTAGTCTATAAGATAACTACTATGTTTATTGTAGTAGAGCAATGGTATATTGGTTTCATTTCTCAATCTATGAAGTAGGGTTGAGGAACATCTCTGAACCACGGTGAACATTATTATTTGTAGTGGTTTGATTTAATGTAGCGCTCTTGCATGTTGGTTAATAGTATTATATATATTGTATTTGTTTTTATTAAATAAAAAACTGTTCAGAAACAGGGCTGTAGGGCAAGAACATACTGCCTTAAAATTGCAGTCTATGGATGCTGCCATTTTAGAACATATTCTGTTTATTTTATATTTCTGTGTACAGTCTGTGGACTCAGACCCATATGTTATGTGGAGAACACAAAAGCTGTCAAAAACAGCTGCTATGGGGTTTTGGGTAGGTTCCACACATCTGCTGAAAAAAATTATAATTGGCTCACTACATAAATAAGCCCTCTGTAGAGCTTTTATGTAGAACCATTTTTCAGCAGCAACCATACCACCCACATAAGGTAAGTGGGCCTAATGCAATCTATTGAAGTAAATATATTTTAAAAAGAGTGGGGAAAGTAAAGAGAAAAACTGAAAATGACTAATACAAGCAATTGCAAAATAGCTGTATTTTTTTACTTTCAGCAGTGAAGTGCCTATCTGTAGAAGCTAAAATGCAAAGCTTGTCATAATCTAGCTACTGCAAGATATGGCCATCTGAATTGACCTCTACATCAGTATTTTAAATTTTTAAAACATTATTTGCAAAGTTTAAATCACTGGAAATCACAACTCACTGGTTCTGTATTTGCTGCTTTCTTAACAGGCATTAACCTCTTGATATGTCATTGCTCCCCCCCCCCCCAAAATCAGGAATTATCTTTAATTAAAAATAATAATAACATATAGAGCTAGCCTTATCCTAAATCAGGCTATTAATACATCTAGCTCAGTATCTACATATGTAATTCTCAACATGGCCAAATTTGTGAATACTTAAATCCAGAGATTAGAGCCACAGACAAGACAGATCTTTCTACATACCTAAAAATGACCCAGGTTTGCAGGAAAGCACAAAATCCTAAAAAAAACCCACCAAAATAATAAAAGCAGTGTATATAGCTTCAAGAAACAAATGCCATCAGTGGCTGTTGCCAGACAACCACAACAGTATTACCAGTCTTCAAGCCTTGGTTTCTGCCAGTAAAAGGTAGGGGCAAGGGCACAGAACTTTCCAGGACTGTTCTGACCTTTGAAGGACAACTCATAAGGGCCAGACTGGGCAGCAACCACCAGCTGCCACACACACTGGATCAAACCACTGTTGACTGGTAGATTTGTACACAGTGTTTCTGGGGAAATATCTGGAGAAGAGCTTTTGTTCTCCCAGTCCTCCATCTGCTGCTGTAAACTGCCTTCTCTCTCAAAAAGCTGAATCTCTGAAGAAATTAGCTTTACATTTCTTACAGTTCTTTGTAAAATGTGCTGATTCTTTACAGTAAAAGCACACAGTCATAAGAGTTGAGCTGGCTGACAGCTTGTCATCTCTATGGGGCAACTCCTTGCACTGGCTCAAACAGGGGGTCTCTCTAGGTGATTTCTCAAACTCCCTCCGCAATCTAGCTCCCATAAACCTGCTCCCAGTAGGTTTGCTGAAAATCTTTTTCTCTTTACTCTCAGGGTCATCACCTGGTCTGCAAAAATAACCATTTCATCCAGGTCCCTAGAATTTCTTGCCTGGACTAATTCCCAATGCCTTCTGGCAGGACTTGGCAAAACTCCTCTGGCTATTAAATCACACGCAGCTTCCATCAAATCAGCTCCAGTGGTTCTAACCCATAAGTCAGTTGTTATTCTAACTCTGGACATACATGCATAATTGTCTCTTCAAACTTAGGGAAGGCTCTATGCAATCCCTGCCTCAACTGGTCTTCAGTCTTCTGAAACCCCCTTAAAGCAAGTCTTCTAAAAGTTCCATAGCCCTGGTCTCCCTGCTAAGTTAGCTCACTGAAAAAGGCTGACTTGCCAGACACTTGTGCTCATAAGATCTGAATGTATGCAGAATCTGAAACATTATAGCTTTCACAGACAGCCTCAGACAAAATTAGAAAAGTGGGCACATCATCCCCTGGGGAATGATGAGGAAATTTGTCAGTTTGCCATAAGTCAGTTGCTATGAATTCAGAACCATAATTAATAGTGGTGTCACCAAGAAAAAATCATTACGTTTTTATATCTAGTATTCAAGGGAGACTTTTTTCCTGTACTTGCTTATGTTCATGAATTACAATATCAGCTTGGGATTCAAATTGATGTAGGGTTTTTTGGGTTCTGGAGCTTCAGAACCATGACTTTCAATGGAGATTCTACTGGAGGGTCTAGGGCAATTGTTATGAAGGTAATGGAACAAATTTTGCACAGAACTTACCCCTCCCTCAAAACTAAAGACCCCCAATTTTCAAGTGAATTGGACTCTGGGGTTTGATTTTACAGACCCATGAAGTAGATGCCTCTTAGCATAGGCTCAGCTCTCTCCACTGATTCCTGGTGGGGTGAGGAGTGCTGGTTCCAAGCATTTTTAAAAAATCTGTTTGTATTCATTTCATTTTCCTACTCATACATTGATTGACTGATAGTTTTAAACAATCTACTTGATGAAAACTCTGTGGTTCCATGATTTCTTTTTGTACTCTGGCATTTCACGAAGTGCAGAAGAAGATTGGCTGTTTTTCCATTATTTCCTATGGGTGATTGACTGGAAATGTTCTGTTCTTCTCCTTTACAAGGATCTGCTTGATAGGGAGAACTGTTATTGCCCAGGAAATCAGTTTGTTTCAATGAACAGGGTTTTGCTATACCAACAAACCCAGATTTGATTTACCATTCCAGGAAATCACTGTACCAACTCAAACCAGTGGCATAGCGCCAACGGGCAGGGGGCGTGACTCCCGGGTGCACACCCTGGTGGGGATGTTCTGGGGGCGGGGGTGGGTGCTGCTGCTGCTGCAGGGGCACAGGGCACATGTGTGCCCCAGGCATAGTCCCCCCTTCTCCACTCCTGACCCAAACCAACAATTTCTGCTTATGTCTTCAGCTTGGGAATTGTGTTATGCACATGGCTAATAACCAAATGTACCCAGAGGCGAAGCTACCAGGGGGAGGGGGTGCATGTTGCACCGGGCGTGTGCCTGGGTGTGGGCGCAAAAAATTCAGGTCCATTTGTGCTTTTTTGTATTTTTAGTGGGTTTTTTTTCAGTTTTTGGCCTGCAGGGGTGCAGTGTTTAGGCTAGCAGCACCAAAATTTCAGGGATTTTTTGGGAGACTCTTCTGATGATACCACCCAAGTTAGGTGAGGTTTGGTTCTGGGGGTCTAAAGTTATGGACTCCCAAATTGGGTGCCGCCATCCCCCATTGTTTCCAATGGGAGCTAGTAGGAGATGAGGGCTACACTTTTGGGGGTCCAAAGTTCACCAAACTTGGGTGGTATCATCAGGACAGTCCCCTAAAGATAGCCTGAAAGTTTGGTGCTGCTAGCTTAACAATTGCACCCCTGACAGCAGGCACCCCTCAAAAAAATTCCCCAGATTTTCCTTTTAAATCCACCCCCTTCAGCATGGATTTAAAGGGGGAATCTGAGGTCCCCAGTTTATACATTGAAAGTGATGCTGTTTCAGGGTGGGAGATAATCTACCCCAAAACAGCATCACTTTCAATGTTGTTTTAACTGGGGACCCCAGATTCTCCCTTTAAGGAAAATTTAAAAGGAGAATCTGCGCTCCCTAGTTTAAACACCATTGAAAGTGATGCTGTTTGGGGGTGGATTCCAGCATCACAGTGGCCACCCACTGGGTGGGGTGTGTGCACAAAACTCAGATTTTGCACCAGTCTCCATTTTCCTCAGCTACTCCTCTGAATGTACCTACACAGAAAATCCATCATAAGTCCATCAAAAGGACAAGCAAGATAGGTTTCCAGTATATTGACCAGTTGTGAAATGTATCTTCATCAGAAGAACTTACAGCAAGAGGAGGAGTTGGTTTTTATACGCTGCTTTTCTCTACCTTTAAGGAGTCTCAAAGCAGCTTATGATTACCTTCCCTTTACTTCCCCACAACAGACACCTTGTCAAGTGGTAACTTTCCACTTGTAAATGCACTGTAGGCAGTTCTGGCTCTCTCTGGTATTACCAAAGTCTAACCATGAGTCTTTTCATTTATTCTTCTTAACATTACTGGGGGGAAAACATCATTATCTACTGCAGGTCCCAGAGGTAATCAGCAGGTATCCAGCCACAGGAGGAGGCTTGGCAACTATATGTGGGTCTCCTTCTTGCTTGTTTTCTGTGGTTTGCAGTGGTTCACCAAAATCTTTGGCAGAGAAAGGTCTTTTTTGACATCTTTGGTCTGCAATTCTCAAATGCTGGGAACTGAACCTGGAAGCTTCTTATGCAAAACATGCACTCTAGCCACTGAGTTCTAGTGCTGTGTAAATACTGAAGTAATGAGAAAAACAGTCACAAAACAATCATAATATATACAATGCTGGGTTTATTTGCCAGTTATTAGTTTCTGTGGGCAGAGGAAATAACTGTTCTGCTAGTGTTTACATCATAAGCCCCCAAATCTTGTTTCAAATGGAATTTTATTGGAATCAGAATAGCCTAAGAAAAGAAAAGATAAAAGAGTGGTGGGGGACGAGAGGTGGGGGGGGAGGAGAGAGGCTCTTTCTAAGCTAAATGGAAGAGAAAGAACAAATGAGTGAATCTCAACAAGAAAGAAAGAAACTGACTGTGCTCCCACCAACCTAGGCACATCAGTGGAACATATTCAGCCACAAGTTAATTGCTAAAAAATAATTAAAAATGAAAAAATGAAAAAAAATCTCAGCTGCCCTGTCTTGCCATGTTAGAACAGCCAGTTTCCCATTTCTTCGCACCCAGGAGAGCTTTGCAAAAACTACATTCACTTCAGGTTCTGTTATTTACTTATTCAGAACATTCACTGGCTTATTCACAACCTGCACACAGTAACTGAACATTAAAACATGTTGGAATGTTCCATTTTCATTGCAGGGTTGATCTGAAAGTGGTTAGAGCCAATGAAAAGATGCACTGCAATTCGTAAACCCTTCAGAGAAGCAATTTCCAGTTAACCCCTCCACAAGTGTTGTGGTCAAGGCATGTGAGGGTTGGTGGATTGGAGATGGAAAGGCCAAGTGTGACCATGATGAACAAGGAATGCAGAAGCATTAGGTAAATGGCTACAGGTAGAGAGAGGAACACCCCTGGAAAAGAACATAAAAAATATTTATGGATTACATCCTGTAATACAATAATCTTTTGCTTCCAGAATGGAATAGGATTACTGGAATACAATCCTTTCAAGTGTCAGGGACAATTATTTCTATAGTCCACACTGTGTGTGCGTTATTAGACAACATTTCTGAACTCATTCAACTACAAGCAGCTGAGGCAACAGAGCATCCTGCCAGGAAGCTAAGCTGGACTCTCTCAAGGCATTTATTACAGTTATAAGTCCCATTTCTGGCAGATTGAATCAGTTAACACAAGCAGCAAAGGGCATTTCATTTTGCATGTTAGGAGTTGACAGTACCATTCTAAGCTCCAGTTACACTGATCTAAGTTTACTGAACTCAAGCACAAGAAGGATATAACCAGCTTAGAATTGCACTCTTAAAAAACAAAGCATGTAAGTTTCAAGTTAGAACTACCCAAATTTGTTATTAGTTCAAAAAATTATACATGCCCTAAGCTAAATTCTTCATAGTGAATGAGAAAGTAGGCAAAGCTGACTTTTCGATTGAATGCAAAACATTAAATACATGTGTCCATGCCTTTGTTGCCTTAGTACCCGTGGAATTTCCTTAATTTTTTAAAATATTTACAATTCAGAAAAGAAAAATGAACAACAAAACTAAATAAAAAAGAAATATACATCATGTAGGCTCATCTCTTAACACACATAACTTCTCATAAACACACATTACCAAATTTTCACATTTTCTAAAAAAAAAATTCTGTCAAACAAATTCCATTGTCTGTTGCTGCACATCTTGATAACTCTTATGGTCATCCCAGTACAAATGTAGACAATTTCCAGAGTATCAGCAAATGTTGCTACGTGCCACATTTTCCAAGTCCACATATATCTGTATGAAGATGTCTGTTTATATGCACCATGCTTTGTTCAGCCATAATACCAGAAATGATACCAATTGATCTTTCCATTTCTGGGAAAATCAAAAAAAAACCCTGCCACACAATATGCTACAATATAATTTAGTGAAAGATCAATGTCAATAAACAAAAAGCTACAAGAGTTGAGAGTTCACAAAAATGTCGCTGACACAGAACAAACATAACACACAACGCTGTAGAGAAAAAAAAACAAGCCGCGGTGACTGGAGAACAGAAGTGTCCGACATGGTAAGTTCAAGTAAAAGTGCAGTAGTCTCCAGAGACTGTGCAAGCCACTGCAAAGTTCCAAGGATTAACAAGACATTACATTCCAGGTGTTCTCCATTTCACAGAGTAACATCTGCTTCATCAGCCGGTAATATTGTTGGCAATATTGTAAAGCCTGCCCACATGTAGAATTTTGAGCCCTTAAAAAGTATATTACAGTTTTAATAAATATTACATATATGTGTGTCTTAGTCCTAATAAATATTATTACTACATGTAATATTGCTACTTGACATACAAAAGCACGTTCAATAAATATATCAATAAATAACAATTATTAACATATAAATCAGAATACAAAAATAGCACATATGAAAAGACTTACTCATATTAAATAGGCTAAGACATATCCCAAATGTTTCTGGGGCTAGGTAGTAAAGATATTCTCAAGTTTGCTCATACATTCAACCAGATCATCAAAATAATAAATACCATGAATAACAAATTATAAACAGGTATCTAATTGAAAGAGCACAATATATTAAAGAGATGCAACTCCAAGAAATAATCTAAAATGTATATGTTTATTTCTACTTTACAGGTATGTAAAAAAAATACTAAAAATACCTCTGGATCTCAGACTGAACCAGCTACAAGAATCACATTAAAGAATTATACTTTTAAAGACAATAAATGGAGTGAATATTTTTAAAACAAGTATAATCAGTCTCATTATTTAAACCAGATGGCTGGATACTTCTGAACATATAAATGAACTTGGCTTCTGCCCTGAGAAGATTTTGCCTAACATCTATTTTTTAAAAAAATATGAAACTCTTGTAAGCATATGAAACACAGAACTTAAAGTCTGTTTCAGCATGTTTATTTTCTATAAAATGCTGAAGAAGGAGAGCATCTAGATATTTATGCCAGATCTTGGACTTATGCTCAATTAGCCAAGTGCTAACTGGCCAGGAAGACATTCCAACGTAAATTAGAGAACAAGGCCATTCAAATAACAATACACATTGCCTAGTGCAGGGGTCTGCAACTGCGGCTCTCCAGATGTTCATGGACTATAATTCCCAGCATGCTGGCAGGGGCTGATGGGATTTGTAGTCCATGAACATCTGGAGAGCCGCAGGTTGCAGACCCCAGGCCTAGTGTTACAAGTTATAAACATTTTCAGTGTCCATTTATCTCTGAAATTTGGATGCTCATATTATGAAATCTCCATTTACTGGTCACACAAGGAACATGTGTGGTGCCCAATGACTGACACAGGATTAAGTTCTTTCTGTTAAAAATCAGATCTGACCAGTGAATCTCTTAAGTTGGTTTTGTGTCTGTATCCTATCTTAGGATATTCAGCGCAATCTGGAATGTCAGAAATGACATGCTAGTGCCGTTGTATGGCATATTTAATTTTGTTGGATATAGGGGTGTAGTTTAAAGCAAAAACTAAATTGAAGGTTTAAATTGGAGAATCTGACCTCTGTTTTCATCAACTTTTTCCCAAGCACCTTTAAATACATAAGAGGGATACTTTTTAGTGCCAGGGTGTTGTACAAGCGCTCTTTCAACAGTGGCATTCCTCTGTAAATGTAAGAGTTGGCTAAATGGGAGACTTAAGATGTCTTGGGTGGAAAGTTTGATGGTTTGATAATGTAAAAACTTTTTTCAATCCACTGTTTTTCTATATGGTTTAAGGACTAGATGACCATCTATAGTTACATAGACAGTAGTGTCCAAAAATATACAGTCTTGGAATCAGAAGAAAAAGAAAAATGGAAAGCAGGAGGTACTTTGTTCATACATTCTAGAAAAGGGAATACTTGAGCAGCTTTGTTCAACCATAAACCCAGACACTAGCGTAACCGCCATTGGGCAGATTGGGCGCCTGCCCAGGGCATGAGACTGTTTAGTCACGTGAGGGGCATGTGAAGGATGTAGTCACGTGATTTTAGCACGTGATTTTACCTTGCATATTGCTAACGGAGACATCTGGGAACCTTCGACTCGGGCATGACTCCATCAAGTCACGTGGGGGCGCAAAATTGCCTCCCACATTTCTTTCTACTGGGGCATGCCTCGACTTGCCTGGGCGGACCTGTGGCCCAAGCAAGGCTCCAATTGGCAGAGCTGGTGGGCGGAGAGGTAAAGGGGGCGGGTGCACCATTTGTGCAGGCGTCACCCAAAAGCTAGAGATCAGAAAGACTTAGCAGAAGCAGTGGGTGGATTGTTAGCAAGCCGCCATTTTTTCCCCAAGGAAACTGGAACTGAACGAAGCCTGCCCTGGCTGGCTGCACCGAGGGACGCCCAGCCACCCAGGTAAGACAAGCACTGGCGGCTGGACGTGGGAGGCAGTGGGTGGCTGGCCAACTTCCCTGCCTCCTGGCTACCAGCGGGGGGGGGGGTTGGGAGGGAAGGGGGTAGCCAGGGGCAGGGCTGTGGGGAGGGTTTTCTGGCCGGTTCGCAGCAGGCTGGTGGGGGTGGGCAGCCAGGCTCCTCTGCCCCCACGCCCCACGGCGGCTGCAGGGCCAATCCGCTGGCCTTTCCCCTTGCCT
>NC_059427.1:74324493-74387288 GCF_021028975.2 Sphaerodactylus townsendi | reverse complement strand
CCAAACAGGCAAGGGGAAAGGCCAGCGGATTGGCCCTGCAGCCGCCGTGGGGCGTGGGGGCAGAGGAGCCTGGCTGCCCACCCCCACCAGCCTGCTGCGAACCGGCCAGAAAACCCTCCCCACAGCCCTGCCCCTGGCTACCCCCTTCCCTCCCAACCCCCCCCCGCTGGTAGCCAGGAGGCAGGGAAGTTGGCCAGCCACCCACTGCCTCCCACGTCCAGCCGCCAGTGCTTGTCTTACCTGGGTGGCTGGGCGTCCCTCGGTGCAGCCAGCCAGGGCAGGCTTCGTTCAGTTCCAGTTTCCTTGGGGAAAAAATGGCGGCTTGCTAACAATCCACCCACTGCTTCTGCTAAGTCTTTCTGATCTCTAGCTTTTGGGTGACGCCTGCACAAATGGTGCACCCGCCCCCTTTACCTCTCCGCCCACCAGCTCTGCCAATTGGAGCCTTGCTTGGGCCACAGGTCCGCCCAGGCAAGTCGAGGCATGCCCCAGTAGAAAGAAATGTGGGAGGCAATTTTGCGCCCCCATGTGACTTGATGGAGTCGTGCCCGGGGGGAAGGTCTCCAGATGTCCCTGTTAGCAATATGCAAGGCAAAATCACGTGCTAAAATCACGTGACTGCATCCCTCACATGCCCCTCACGTGACTAAACAGTCTCATGCCCTGGGCAGGCGCCCAATCTGCCCAATGGCGGTTACGCTAGTGTCTGGGTTTATGGTTGAACAAAGCTGCTCAAGTATTCCCTTTTCTAGAATGTATGAACAAAGTACCTCCTGCTTTCCATTTTTCTTTTTCTTCTGATTCCAAGACTGTATATTTTTGGACACTACTGTCTATGTAACTATAGATGGTCATCTAGTCCTTAAACCATATAGAAAAACAGTGGATTGAAAAAAGTTTTTACATTATCAAACCATCAAACTTTCCACCCAAGACATCTTAAGTCTCCCATTTAGCCAACTCTTACATTTACAGAGGAATGCCACTGTTGAAAGAGCGCTTGTACAACACCCTGGCACTAAAAAGTATCCCTCTTATGTATTTAAAGGTGCTTGGGAAAAAGTTGATGAAAACAGAGGTCAGATTCTCCAATTTAAACCTTCAATTTAGTTTTTGCTTTAAACTACACCCCTATATCCAACAAAATTAAATATGCCATACAACGGCACTAGCATGTCATTTCTGACATTCCAGATTGCGCTGAATATCCTAAGATAGGATACAGACACAAAACCAACTTAAGAGATTCACTGGTCAGATCTGATTTTTAACAGAAAGAACTTAATCCTGTGTCAGTCATTGGGCACCACACATGTTCCTTGTGTGACCAGTAAATGGAGATTTCATAATATGAGCATCCAAATTTCAGAGATAAATGGACACTGAAAATGTTTATAACTTGTAACACTAGGCCTGGGGTCTGCAACCTGCGGCTCTCCAGATGTTCATGGACTACAAATCCCATCAGCCCCTGCCAGCATGCTGGGAATTATAGTCCATGAACATCTGGAGAGCCGCAGTTGCAGACCCCTGCACTAGGCAATGTGTATTGTTATTTGAATGGCCTTGTTCTCTAATTTACGTTGGAATGTCTTCCTGGCCAGTTAGCACTTGGCTAATTGAGCATAAGTCCAAGATCTGGCATAAATATCTAGATGCTCTCCTTCTTCAGCATTTTATAGAAAATAAACATGCTGAAACAGACTTTAAGTTCTGTGTTTCATATGCTTACAAGAGTTTCATATTTTTTTAAAAAATAGATGTTAGGCAAAATCTTCTCAGGGCAGAAGCCAAGTTCATTTATATGTTCAGAAGTATCCAGCCATCTGGTTTAAATAATGAGACTGATTATACTTGTTTTAAAAATATTCACTCCATTTATTGTCTTTAAAAGTATAATTCTTTAATGTGATTCTTGTAGCTGGTTCAGTCTGAGATCCAGAGGTATTTTTAGTATTTTTTTTACATACCTGTAAAGTAGAAATAAAAATATACATTTTAGATTATTTCTTGGAGTTGCATCTCTTTAATATATTGTGCTCTTTCAATTAGATACCTGTTTATAATTTGTTATTCATGGTATTTATTATTTTGATGATCTGGTTGAATGTATGAGCAAACTTGAGAATATCTTTACTACCTAGCCCCAGAAACATTTGGGATATGTCTTAGCCTATTTAATATGAGTAAGTCTTTTCATATGTGCTATTTTTGTATTCTGATTTATATGTTAATAATTGTTATTTATTGATATATTTATTGAACGTGCTTTGTATGTCATAGCAATATTACATGTAGTAATAATATTTAATAGGACTAAGACACACATATATGTAATATTTATTAAAACTGTAATATACTTTTTAAGGGCTCAAAATTCCCATATGTGGGCAGGCTTTACAATATTGCCAACAATATTACCGCTGATGAAGCAGATGTTACTCTGTGAAATGGAGAACACCTGGAATGTAATGTCTTGTTAATCCTTGGAACTTTGCAGTTTGCACAGTCTCTGGAGACTACTGCACTTACTTGAACTTACCATGTCGGACACTTCTGTTCTCCAGTCACCGTGCTTGTTTTTTTCTTCTACAGCGTTGTGTGTTATGTTTGCTCTGTGTCAGCGATATTTTTGTGAACTCTCAACTTGTAGCTTTTTGTTTATTGACATTGATCTTTCACTAAATTATATTGTAGCATATTGTGTGGCAGGGTTTTTTTTTGGTTTCTTCAGAAATGGAAAGATCAATTGGTATCATTTCTGGTATTATGGCTGAACAAAGTATGGTGCATATAAACAGACATCTTCATACAGATATATGTGGACTTGGAAAATGTGGTACGTAGCAACATTTGCTGATACTTGGAAATTGTCTACATTGTACTGGGATGACCATAAGAGTTATCAAGATGTGCAGCAACAGACAATGGAATTTGTTTGACAGAATTTTTTTTTTAGAAAATGTGAAAATTTGGTAATGTGTGTTTATGAGAAGTTATGTGTGTTAAGAGATGAGCCTACAGATGTATATTTCTTTTTTATTTAGTTTTGTTGTTCATTTTTCTTTTCTGAATTGTAATATTTTAAAAAATTAAGGAATTCCCACGGGTACTAAGGCAACAAAGGCATGGACACATGTATTTAATGTTTTATCTAATCGAAAAGTCAGCTTTGCCTAAATTTCTCATTCACTATGAAGAATTTAGCTTAGGGCATGTATAATTTTTTGAACTAATAACAAATTTGGGTAGTTCTAACTTTTAAAACTTACATGCTTTGTTTTTTAAGAGTGCAATTCTAAGCTGGTTATATCCTTCTATGCTTGAGTTCAGTAAACTTAGATCAGTGTAACTGAGCTTAGAATGGTACTGTATAACTCCTAACATGCAAATGAAATGCCTTTGTTGCTTGTGTTAACTGATTCACCTGCCAGAAATGGGACTTATAACTGTAATAAATGCCTTGAGAGAGTCCAGCTTGGCTTCCTGGCAGGATGCTCTGTTGCCTCAGCTGCTTGTAGTTGAATGAGTTCAGAAATGTTGTCTAATAACGCAATACACAGTGTGGACTATAGAAATAATTGTCCCTGACACTTGAAAGGATTGTATTCCAGTACTCCCATTCCATTCTGGAAGCAAAAGATTATTGTATTACAGATAACGATAAATATTTTATGTTCTTTTCCAGGGGTGTTCCTCTCTCTACCTGTAGCCATTTACCTAATGCTTCTGCATTCCTGTTCATCATGGTCACACTTGGCCTTTCCATCTCCAATCCACCAACCTCACATGCCTTGACCACAACACTTGTAAGGGCCAACTGGAAATTGCTTCTCTGAAGCAATTTACGAATTGCAGTGCATCTTTTCATTGGCTCTAACCACTTTCAGATCAACCCTGCAATGAAAATGGAACATTCCAACATGTTTTAATGTTCAGTTACTGTGTGCAGGTTGTGAATAAGCCAGTGAATGTTCTAAATAAATAGGGAACCCAAAGTGAATGTAGTTTTTGCAAAGCTCTCCTGGGTGCGAAGAAATGGGAAACTGGCTGTTCTAACATGGCAAGACAGGGCAGCTGAGATTTTTTTTCATTTTTTCATTTTTAATTATTTTTTAGCAATTAACTTGTGGCTGAATATGTTCCACTGATGTGCCTAGGTTGGTGGGAGCACAGTCAGTTTCTTTCTTTCTTGTTGAGATTCACTCATTTGTTCTTTCTCTTCCATTTAGCTTAGAAAGAGCCTCTCTCCTCCCCCCCCACCTCTCGTCCCCCACCACTCTTTTATCTTTTCTTTTCTTAGGCTATTCTGATTCCAATAAAATTCCATTTGAAACAAGATTTGGGGGCTTATGATGTAAACACTAGCAGAACAGTTATTTCCTCTGCCCACAGAAACTAATAACTGGCAAATAAACCCAGCATTGTATATATTATGATTGTTTTGTGACTGTTTTTCTCATTACTTCAGTATTTACACAGCACTAGAACTCAGTGGCTAGAGTGCATGTTTTGCATAAGAAGCTTCCAGGTTCAGTTCCCAGCATTTGAGAATTGCAGACCAAAGATGTCAAAAAAGACCTTTCTCTGCCAAAGATTTTGGTGAACCACTGCAAACCACAGAAAACAAGCAAGAAGGAGACCCACATATAGTTGCCAAGCCTCCTCCTGTGGCTGGATACCTGCTGATTACCTCTGGGACCTGCAGTAGATAATGATGTTTTCCCCCCAGTAATGTTAAGAAGAATAAATGAAAAGACTCATGGTTAGACTTTGGTAATACCAGAGAGAGCCAGAACTGCCTACAGTGCATTTACAAGTGGAAAGTTACCACTTGACAAGGTGTCTGTTGTGGGGAAGTAAAGGGAAGGTAATCATAAGCTGCTTTGAGACTCCTTAAAGGTAGAGAAAAGCAGCGTATAAAAACCAACTCCTCCTCTTGCTGTAAGTTCTTCTGATGAAGATACATTTCACAACTGGTCAATATACTGGAAACCTATCTTGCTTGTCCTTTTGATGGACTTATGATGGATTTTCTGTGTAGGTACATTCAGAGGAGTAGCTGAGGAAAATGGAGACTGGTGCAAAATCTGAGTTTTGTGCACACACCCCACCCAGTGGGTGGCCACTGTGATGCTGGAATCCACCCCCAAACAGCATCACTTTCAATGGTGTTTAAACTAGGGAGCGCAGATTCTCCTTTTAAATTTTCCTTAAAGGGAGAATCTGGGGTCCCCAGTTAAAACAACATTGAAAGTGATGCTGTTTTGGGGTAGATTATCTCCCACCCTGAAACAGCATCACTTTCAATGTATAAACTGGGGACCTCAGATTCCCCCTTTAAATCCATGCTGAAGGGGGTGGATTTAAAAGGAAAATCTGGGGAATTTTTTTGAGGGGTGCCTGCTGTCAGGGGTGCAATTGTTAAGCTAGCAGCACCAAACTTTCAGGCTATCTTTAGGAGACTTTCCTGATGATACCACCCAAGTTTGGTGAACTTTGGACCCCCAAAAGTGTAGCCCTCATCTCCTACTAGCTCCCATTGGAAACAATGGGGGATGGCGGCACCCAATTTGGGAGTCCATAACTTTAGACCCCCTGAACCAAACCTCACCTAACTTGGGTGGTATCATCAGAAGAGTCTCCCAAAAAATCCCTGAAATTTTGGTGCTGCTAGCCTAAACACTGCACCCCTGCAGGCCAAAAACTGAAAAAAAACCCACTAAAAATACAAAAAAGCACAAATGGACCTGAATTTTTTGCGCCCTCACCCAGGCACACGCCCGGTGCAACATGCACCCCCTCCCCCTGGTAGCTTCGCCTCTGGGTACATTTGGTTATTAGCCATGTGCATAACACAATTCCCAAGCTGAAGACATAAGCAGAAATTGTTGGTTTGGGTCAGGAGTGGAGAAGGGGGGACTATGCCTGGGGCACACATGTGCCCTGTGCCCCTGCAGCAGCAGCAGCACCCACCCCCGCCCCCAGAACATCCCCACCAGGGTGTGCACCCGGGAGTCACGCCCCCTGCCCGTTGGCGCTATGCCACTGGTTTGAGTTGGTACAGTGATTTCCTGGAATGGTAAATCAAATCTGGGTTTGTTGGTATAGCAAAACCCTGTTCATTGAAACAAACTGATTTCCTGGGCAATAACAGTTCTCCCTATCAAGCAGATCCTTGTAAAGGAGAAGAACAGAACATTTCCAGTCAATCACCCATAGGAAATAATGGAAAAACAGCCAATCTTCTTCTGCACTTCGTGAAATGCCAGAGTACAAAAAGAAATCATGGAACCACAGAGTTTTCATCAAGTAGATTGTTTAAAACTATCAGTCAATCAATGTATGAGTAGGAAAATGAAATGAATACAAACAGATTTTTTAAAAATGCTTGGAACCAGCACTCCTCACCCCACCAGGAATCAGTGGAGAGAGCTGAGCCTATGCTAAGAGGCATCTACTTCATGGGTCTGTAAAATCAAACCCCAGAGTCCAATTCACTTGAAAATTGGGGGTCTTTAGTTTTGAGGGAGGGGTAAGTTCTGTGCAAAATTTGTTCCATTACCTTCATAACAATTGCCCTAGACCCTCCAGTAGAATCTCCATTGAAAGTCATGGTTCTGAAGCTCCAGAACCCAAAAAACCCTACATCAATTTGAATCCCAAGCTGATATTGTAATTCATGAACATAAGCAAGTACAGGAAAAAAGTCTCCCTTGAATACTAGATATAAAAACGTAATGATTTTTTCTTGGTGACACCACTATTAATTATGGTTCTGAATTCATAGCAACTGACTTATGGCAAACTGACAAATTTCCTCATCATTCCCCAGGGGATGATGTGCCCACTTTTCTAATTTTGTCTGAGGCTGTCTGTGAAAGCTATAATGTTTCAGATTCTGCATACATTCAGATCTTATGAGCACAAGTGTCTGGCAAGTCAGCCTTTTTCAGTGAGCTAACTTAGCAGGGAGACCAGGGCTATGGAACTTTTAGAAGACTTGCTTTAAGGGGGTTTCAGAAGACTGAAGACCAGTTGAGGCAGGGATTGCATAGAGCCTTCCCTAAGTTTGAAGAGACAATTATGCATGTATGTCCAGAGTTAGAATAACAACTGACTTATGGGTTAGAACCACTGGAGCTGATTTGATGGAAGCTGCGTGTGATTTAATAGCCAGAGGAGTTTTGCCAAGTCCTGCCAGAAGGCATTGGGAATTAGTCCAGGCAAGAAATTCTAGGGACCTGGATGAAATGGTTATTTTTGCAGACCAGGTGATGACCCTGAGAGTAAAGAGAAAAAGATTTTCAGCAAACCTACTGGGAGCAGGTTTATGGGAGCTAGATTGCGGAGGGAGTTTGAGAAATCACCTAGAGAGACCCCCTGTTTGAGCCAGTGCAAGGAGTTGCCCCATAGAGATGACAAGCTGTCAGCCAGCTCAACTCTTATGACTGTGTGCTTTTACTGTAAAGAATCAGCACATTTTACAAAGAACTGTAAGAAATGTAAAGCTAATTTCTTCAGAGATTCAGCTTTTTGAGAGAGAAGGCAGTTTACAGCAGCAGATGGAGGACTGGGAGAACAAAAGCTCTTCTCCAGATATTTCCCCAGAAACACTGTGTACAAATCTACCAGTCAACAGTGGTTTGATCCAGTGTGTGTGGCAGCTGGTGGTTGCTGCCCAGTCTGGCCCTTATGAGTTGTCCTTCAAAGGTCAGAACAGTCCTGGAAAGTTCTGTGCCCTTGCCCCTACCTTTTACTGGCAGAAACCAAGGCTTGAAGACTGGTAATACTGTTGTGGTTGTCTGGCAACAGCCACTGATGGCATTTGTTTCTTGAAGCTATATACACTGCTTTTATTATTTTGGTGGGTTTTTTTTAGGATTTTGTGCTTTCCTGCAAACCTGGGTCATTTTTAGGTATGTAGAAAGATCTGTCTTGTCTGTGGCTCTAATCTCTGGATTTAAGTATTCACAAATTTGGCCATGTTGAGAATTACATATGTAGATACTGAGCTAGATGTATTAATAGCCTGATTTAGGATAAGGCTAGCTCTATATGTTATTATTATTTTTAATTAAAGATAATTCCTGATTTTGGGGGGGGGGGGAGCAATGACATATCAAGAGGTTAATGCCTGTTAAGAAAGCAGCAAATACAGAACCAGTGAGTTGTGATTTCCAGTGATTTAAACTTTGCAAATAATGTTTTAAAAATTTAAAATACTGATGTAGAGGTCAATTCAGATGGCCATATCTTGCAGTAGCTAGATTATGACAAGCTTTGCATTTTAGCTTCTACAGATAGGCACTTCACTGCTGAAAGTAAAAAAATACAGCTATTTTGCAATTGCTTGTATTAGTCATTTTCAGTTTTTCTCTTTACTTTCCCCACTCTTTTTAAAATATATTTACTTCAATAGATTGCATTAGGCCCACTTACCTTATGTGGGTGGTATGGTTGCTGCTGAAAAATGGTTCTACATAAAAGCTCTACAGAGGGCTTATTTATGTAGTGAGCCAATTATAATTTTTTTCAGCAGATGTGTGGAACCTACCCAAAACCCCATAGCAGCTGTTTTTGACAGCTTTTGTGTTCTCCACATAACATATGGGTCTGAGTCCACAGACTGTACACAGAAATATAAAATAAACAGAATATGTTCTAAAATGGCAGCATCCATAGACTGCAATTTTAAGGCAGTATGTTCTTGCCCTACAGCCCTGTTTCTGAACAGTTTTTTATTTAATAAAAACAAATACAATATATATAATACTATTAACCAACATGCAAGAGCGCTACATTAAATCAAACCACTACAAATAATAATGTTCACCGTGGTTCAGAGATGTTCCTCAACCCTACTTCATAGATTGAGAAATGAAACCAATATACCATTGCTCTACTACAATAAACATAGTAGTTATCTTATAGACTAGGTTAAAGCAGATGTTTTAAAATGCTCTTTGGAAGGTAATAACAGCTTCCAGGCTGTCCACACTGTATCTTTTTCTTGAACATAGATACTTTCTACACTGATTTGTCATGAGTCTTATAAAAATTTGGGAGTGTGTAACCCCTATGATCAGAATGGGTTGACCCAGAAAGGGGTGGAGACTCTAAGCCGCAGAAGGCTGCAAAAACTGGTGAAGTTGGAGGAAGCAAGGCTACCAGGCTGGGGCCTTGATTTAATCCGTTATAAGCTCTTAACACCTTGTTTAAGGTAATTGCAAAGTTGTTGGGAACTAGTGGGAAGGGAGTTGGTTATTTTTGCTATAATTGTAAATGTTAGAATTTATTGTTTCAGGGCTTGCTTTGTATGTAATTGATGGGAGTTCGTTTGGGGACCTTCATCATCTTGGATCCCGTTCACCAAGCCTCTGAAGTCTTCATAAGCCAACCACCAGCAGGAAGAATTGGACTTTGCATTTATCAGTAGTTTGTCAAGATAAGGACTTGAAATGCAACTTAGAAGGACTGTAAATTGTTAATGTTAAATGTAAATGTTAAAAGTTTTATTTGTTAAGTAAACCATTTTGTTTTAAAATTTAGTTCTTTGCAACTCCTTCCAAGTTCTGCCCCACAGAACCCACAGTTAGAGGTTACAAGTGCTTCTGCCGTATATTGCTTACTCCTAGAAATGTCAAGCTGGATTTTTGGAATGACCAGAAGTTGTGTTTCTACTTGCAATCCAATAATGTGTTTTTGTGGAGAATGTCAGAGATTATGCTAATGTGTTTTTTTCTTGCCCAAGCACCTGCCTACATATTCAGTCTATCTCAGTCAAAGAACTCAGTATATCCTCCATCAGGAAACCAATAAAACTTGTGTAAGCTGTAGCCATTTACCAGTCTACAATAATGACAGTCCTTTGCACCAGGACCAAAAGATTCCCAATATGATAAAAAGTGGCGTCAATATTTTGACATTTCCAATATTTTGGCTTAAAACTTTTATCTACTTTAGCTATCTCTTTCGATATTATATACCATCTAAAAACATTTTGCACCATTTTTCTCTAAATATCTGAGATTCTGTAAATTTAATTTCTTGGGTCCAAAGACTTTCCCATTGTTTCATGGTTTCACCAGGGTTTTGTACCCATTTAACCATGCACGCCTTCACGTCCTCTATTTCTTTGTCCTAGTGGAATAAGAGTTTCTATTGTTTTCTAGCAAGTGTCTTGACATCCTGTCATTAACTGATGTGCCCCAACAGTGTTTCCACAAAACTCATGATTGCTAAGACTAATAGAATGACTGAGACCATAACACTATCTACTGGAGCCAAAGACTACCTTCTCCATCTTCTGAAATCTGTCTAGACAAACTGAGTGAGAAAAAAAGGGGGGGGGACAAGTTGACTCCTATACATTCTGCTTCTACAAGTCCTGCTAGGGGACTGGTAAAAGAGGGGTTATAACTCCAACTGTGGTAGTTGGTGAGGTAATGCAGCACTAATTAAAAGTATAGGACATCACCAATCCATTCATGATATAGCTTCCTAGTCTGTAGTCATACACCTGCACATTGCTGACCTTGCCTTTTCCAAACTGTAATGTGGCTACAAGACATCCAACAGTGAGGAAGTAGGCCCCTTCCTTCTCTGTTACTCTTCAGTAGCAACCATTTACTAACTCTATCCCATCTTAGTAAAACTCTTCTTTGCCTTAGAAAATGGAAGTTCTTAAACTCTGTTAAAGTCAACACAGTGTCAACCTACTTGGCCATATCCAAATTCCAGCGGCCACAAGGCATTTTATAGGAGTTTCCATCATGGTAACAAAAAACTTAGTCAGGAAATAACCTGGATCTTTCAGCCTACAGAGGTGGACCATTCTGCCAGGCCCCTTCCTACCATCATGGAGATGTCAAGATGCCTTCAGTCTAAACTTTAAGGTAATTATCAGTCTAAAACAAATAAACAAACAAACCCTCAAACATAACCTCATTTCCTCTTGTACAGAATCCCAGATGAAGATTAAGACCATATGTCCAGGCCTCATAATGAACTCTTAACAGCTCTCTAGTGCCTGCTGCCACAGCCAAAAAATCCCGCGCTGCTCCTTGCAAAGCTGGGCCCCTGCATGAATATTAAATTGATCGACAACCAGCCTGCTGAACTGGCCATTATCAATTCTGAGACCAATTTTGATAGCCTAGAGAGGAAAATACTATTATACTGTGGCATGGGAGACAATCAACAGAACCCACTATTAGCCAGAACCTCCCTATCAGTTATATACACAAGAGCAAACTCGGAATACCAACAATGGGGCACATAGTCAAGGCAATGGAAGTCCAATGGCAACTACACCTCTCTGATTTGTGGTAGGTATGGATTAGTGATGCACTGAGAAATTTGGTGGACAAAATCTCAACAGGTCAGCACCTCTCTGATCATCCTAACCAGAGATCCCAGTTATACAAAACCAGATATGCCTGAATTATTCTATTTTTCCCACAATATTTTCTGGCTTTCCTTAGCAGCACTATTTGACCTAGCTTAATTTGACAACAACAAAAGTGTTGCTTTGAAAAGTGACTGGAATGAGGGACAAGTTAGACAAAGCAGACTCTTACTTTTGCCATCTCTCTCCCAGCACCATATTTCCTTCTGTCTTTCACTACTGGAACCTGTTGGCATCCAATTGCTGCCTCCACAACACCACCCATGAACATGATTTCCAAAAAAATCAAAGTTTTAAAAATAACAATAAAAAATTGTTAATAACAATAATGAACTTTTTTTTTAAAAAAAATGGAACCTTTTTCTGAAACTCACGCCCTTGCACTTGGGCAGCCAGAAGTCTTGCCCCTTTGGGAGTGGCTAACCCTCGACAGTAGGCCTCAAAGAGCTAGAGTGCACTCACATGGCCACTTAAACGCTCCCCACATTCTAAGTAACACTCCTCCCTCCCTCCCTTGTATGCTGAGAGGTTGGTTAACCGGGGTGGGGGGGCACAAAGGGTAACCACACCTTTATTCCTAAATCCATAACTAAACCTTCTCTGTTTGCCCTTTTGGCTCTTTTTTTTTTATATGAGCAACTCAATTTCCCCTCTAAAATCCTCCCATTATACACAACTTCTCAGGGTACATTAATTGAGATATGTCTCTCATGATCTTTTTAAAGCATTCATGCTGCTAAAACTGCAAAAGATGAAAAACACTTGCTAATTTCCATATATTAACATTTAAATTGCACTTTTAAAAATTGTTAATCGTCTACACTATGCTATAGACCTGAGCAGATGGGATGGAGGGATAGTTTTAGCCAAGAAAAACTAGTCAGATAACAAAGTGCAGAATTCCTCAGTGTACTGACGATCAAGGCTCAATGCTAGTTTGGGCTAGATTTCATGAAAATAGGTTCTATGGAACAATAAGGATTGTTGAAGGGCAATACTCCTATCTGAGCATTATTTGAATGTTACTCAGGAGCTTCAGTATGTATGTCCAGCTGTGTGATTTTAGCCACAAAGCAATGACTGTTATAAATTACTTAATTGGCATATATATAATGCAATATTTTGCAGACTTTCCCCTTCCAACTTTGGATTTTAGTGCATCTACCAGAAGATTCTGGGTGATCCTGAGAATTTATGGATGAGTTACAGAGCTTGCAGGATAAGCTTTGAAGATTAAGCTCTGGAGAAAACTATTAATTTTCCTAAGGCAGGTACAGCTGAGTGTGCATTAGTTTTTATTGGACCACCCAGGTTATACCTCCATCATGCTAACTCAGTTACTTTACTCAAAATTCACATGCCTTTCCTTAGTTCAGTACTCCCCATTCCTGATCTAATCTGGCTGTGGATCTCAACCCCATCCTTCCCAGAGCTCTTAAAAGGTCATCACAGACCCCTCCAACTTGGTAGCTGTAGTTTTGTATGCAAACCTGCTCCTCATGGTTATCTTGCTTCCTAAACGTCTGCTTTTTCACTGAGTCACTGAGCCCCTCACCTTTTATCCCAGCTTCTTAACTGGTTACAACTGGTTACAACTCTCTAATGATCACCTAATCTGCGCTGTCATTGTTCTAAAGCTGTAAGGTCACCAGCTATCTTCCCCCTTTCAGGCACTCCTTAGCTTGGACCCTGAAGCTGATGCCTCAACCCATTAGATTAACAACCCAACCATTAAGGTTGATATCTGTCTCTTGCCTTTCTCCAGAAAGGTAGGATTTCTCTTTGTTCTGGGAAAAGGAATTACTCTGCATAATCCTCAGGGGTCCCTTTTCCCTATAAGAAGCTCCCTTGCCCTGTAGCCCTTGATTAATATCAATGGACACCTCTCTGTCTGTGATATTGTTCCATATCTGTGATATTGTTCTTCTACCAGAGCTAAGTGTGAGTTCCTCAGTTCTGCTAATTGGACCATTTTGCTCCAAGATAAGGTGGCTATAATCCTTACTTCCTCAAGTCCCTCATCTTTTCCAGACCTATCCCCTCACAACTGCTTATATTTTAGGATGTTGTGTGTGTGTGTTGCTGCTTTGATTATTGTGTGCTTGTGTGCCACATTATCCCTTCATAAAAACTATTAAACTTTATTTGCTCTCCTTCAGAATTTCTTGCAAAAACTGACTTCTGTAAAACGTAGGCAAACAAGATCTCGAGCTTGCCCTATGTTTTACTAATCCAAAAGATTACTTTTGCTAATTCCCCACTCCAAAGAGGAGAGACTCCCATCACTTTGGGAAACAGGGATAACTATCAATGAAGGGTCAAGATTTATCATGGCACAAAGGTCTGCTGTATTGATGCACTGTGGGTTATAATCCAAAACAGAGTATTTTAAGAGTGTTGGAAAATATTTTCCTTTAAAACAAAGCATCATATAAATTACAGTGCAGTTGAGATGAAATTATAGATTCCAATTCCAACTCATCCATAAAGTTCACTGGGTGACACTCGGATAGTTACTCTTTCAACCTAACCTGCTTCACAGAGTTGTAGAAGATTAAATGGAGGTAAGGAGAACCATATGAACCACCCTGAGCAACTTGGAGAAGGAGGTAGCCTAAAAAAATACAAGGAAGGAAAATATAAATTTCTTTTTCAGTATGAAGGCTGGATGCCACAGGTAATCTCTAACAATGGAAGGAATTTCTGTCAGCAGAGCAACCTTCCCACTGCAGCTCAAAATGCCAATTGGAATGCTGATCTTGAGGAACAGGGGATTCTGCAGCAGGATGGGGGAACTGGTGAAAACCACCACCCACTCCATCAACGAAAATTCTCACTGGAGCCAAGCTGAAAGCTGGGAATAAAAATAGGGAATGGCTGTTGCTTTCTAAATGTGCCTCACTATATAGATTTTCCAGAAAAGCAATTTATAATATTAATTCCAAATGGATTATGAGATGCAGCCAGCCAGAAGAAATCACTAGATTGGGAAGATGGATGTAGGACAGCAGATTTGTTGACCCAAACTCTTTGTAGCATCCCACTTTACTTTTAGTCAGGCAGGAAGTATAGGAAATCATCCTTTACCAGGTAGGATACTTCTGCTTTTGGAACTTAAGCAAGTACTAAATTACTTGACCACTCTCGAATATATTTTCTATAGGATGTAGTTAATGCTGAGTTCTTGGAGGAGGGGGCAGACAATGAGGGTAAAAAAAATTACATGCAATGAAGCAGCAATGAAACAGAGAATGTCTCATACCATTATTGATTTTGGCAGTAGACTGTGTGTATGTTGCTGACAAACTGTGGAAGGCAATCAATAATCATCATTCTTAGTAGTCTTTACCCTGCTAATGGGAGCTACTGACCCCTTCATTTCTCATTGTGTCAGGGAATTAGCAATAGCAGTCACTTGGCTCATTCAACATCTGAAGAGGTCTTTGTTCCTGTTTCCCTACATGGTAATTTTCTGCAGTAGCAAAGATACAGTCACATGATTAAAGTGGTCCCTAAGATACAAACAAGACTGCTGAAACCCACCATGGGTCCTTCACAATGATTTCATTTGCCTCCCCCCCCCCAAATAAGACACTGGTTCAAAACAAATATAAAAACAAATCACTTATATTCCTGATACCATGAATAGAATAATAGCTGTTCACTAGGCAAGGAATACTAAAGGAAATGGGATAGGATTATTAAAGAACAGATTTTATTAATTTATGATATACACTGGGCAATCTGTGATAGAGTGTGGTGCAAAAAAAAGTAAGTAGAATCAGAAATTCCCCCCTACCAAGGCACCTACCAACACTGAAGTACACTATAAATTAAATGCAAATGAGATACAAATTGCAAATTATAAATATACAAATTCTATGGGAATAAGCTCCATTTAATGAAGTGAAACCTCAGTTCCTGTCAAAAATACTGTACTGGAATAGTACTTTGAAATATTTCTACTTACTGTAAGGTTGTGGTTTGATTTTGTTTTCTATCTCAGCCAGCCTGGCCTTGGTAGCTTCCCACGAACTGGGCTGTGTGCCTGGGATGGCTGGTTCCTTTGACCTTGCTGTCTGCTGTTATCATATATGCTTGAAGTTTGACTTTCCAGGTTCCTTACACTTACTCAGAAAAAAAGCAAGCTCACAACAACATGAAGATTAGGATTGTCATTGCCAGATTTCTGGAGATTTGGGGACAGAGCCTGGGGAGGGAGCTCAGCAAACATGTGGTGCCATACTGTACACAGCCTACCCTCTGAAGCTGCCATTTTCTCTAGAGGAATTGATCTGCAGTCTGAGATCAGTTGTAAGTTCAGTAGAACTCCAGACCCCACCTGGAGATTGCAACCCAAGTAAAGATGCTTATTGGGGAAGTAAAATGGGTGAAACATCTTCCATTGAAAGGAAGCATCCTAGCCAAGTCCCCAGATAGTGTTGTTACGTTTTATAGTGGCACGTTTTTAGTTTTGTCACACGGTTAATACTGAAAGATACATCTCGTCAATGGAAAGGACCAGAGACTTACCACATATACTTGAGTATAAGCCGACCCGAATATAAGTCAAGGCACCTAATTTTACCACAAAAAACTGGGAAACTTATTGACTCGAGTATAGGCCTTCAAACTTGACTCAGTAGCAGCTAAAACAGAAGATTTGGGAGCAAGACGAGACAGAGTTGCTTAACAAAGTTTGCATTAGGGATGAGCAGCTTTCCAGGACTCTAGGAACACAAATGAACCGCTGTTTTCCTCCAAATGTAGAATAATTCTGGGATTGATAGCCATGCCAGCCTAAACTTTGTTCCAAAGAAAGTCTTTGTCTTCAGCAACATCAGTATTTGACAGTAAACTACTGTATGAAGAATTGTATTCATTTAGAATGCAACACACCAATAACCTTTAGGAGAGAAATGCCTCGGTTTCTTTTAACACACACACAACCTAGTTGTAATGCAATGCAGGCTGTCCTTACAGCTTGTTTTTAGGCTCTCTAGTGAGAAAAAAAGCAGCAACATGCTTACCGGATCCCCACAGCAGCCCCAGCTCCAGCCACCATCTTGGAATTACCGTATATACTCGAGTATAAGCTGAGGGGGGCTTTTTCAGCATAAAAATGTGCTGAAAAAGTCGACTTATACTCGAGTATATACGGTACTTAAAAAAAGAAAGAAGGGAATTCATAGAAACTGATACATTTGAGCTCTTTGGATTTTGTCTCCCAATGATCCTGAAAGAATGAGTCTGCTGACATTCATAATACTACAAATCTCAAGAACTGTGATGTCTAACTTTAAATGTTTTTGATGAGTTTAATGGATTAGTTGAAATGAGATCTTGGAATTCTTTGAAAGGGCCATGGGATTATAGATAAGCAACTACATGTGCTTTCCCATTTCACATAAAATTGAACGGCATGATCCAGCCAAAGTTAAGCACTTTTCTGTCCCATTGATTCCAGTAGGAAATAATAAAGTAGATATTAAAAATATCAGTGAGAGTTCTGTGTGCTTCTCTTTGGCTAGAATCATGCCCTGAATGTTTGTGACTTCTTTATCTCCATTAGATAAACTGTATACATCAGACAATTGTAAGTTAAAAACTCAGCATCATAAAGTCTCAATTTAAATTAGGATTATTTCCCTGATAACCAGCATGTCTTCACAGTCAGATTTGAGCAGACCAAAGACCCTTGACGATTAATCATAGTTAGAGCTTAATTTAATCATACTTTAATGTTTGCTGGTTGTGGAGTGGAGACAGCTGTACTGAGATGAAATCCTGCAGGGTCACATTTGTGAAATGGTCTGGTGCGTTATCTCCCCCAGCTGGAAAGGATGCCCTGTTCTGGCAAAGTACATCTTTCCCCTTTCTTCCAACCCATTAAGGCACACGGACCTCTTTCCATCATCATAGTTGTCAAGGTGTCTTCTGTCTTCTCCACCTCTCATCTCACTACAGTGATAGTCAATGCACAGAAGCTGGTTATACTTTCAAAAACTTTCAGATTGTGTTCAATTCAGAAATCTTTTTAAGAAGCAGGTATAACTACAGCTTGGGACTCAAGGGCTGAGTACAGAAAGGGAGGGGACAGTCAAGCGATAACATATCCACAATCCTAAAACAAAATTCCCTAAGGGATGGAATGAGTCGATGACTCACTTCCCACCAACTGGCACACAGGACTCACTTCCAGGCATGGAAGAGAGTTCTGCATAGTTATTGTTGGGAAATGTGTCCCTCAGCAGCAGTGGCATAGTGGTTAAGAGCTGGTGTACACTAATCTGCAGGAACCGGGTTTGATTCCCCGCTCTGCCACCTGAGCCTTGGAGCCTTTCCAGGGAATTCAGTTTAGCTTGTACATTCCAAAACTTGCCAGCTGAGTGACCTTGGGCTAGTCACAGTTCTTCTGAGCTCTCTCAGCCACACCTACCTCACAGGATGTTTGTTGTGAGGGTGGAAGGGAAAGGAGTTTGTAAGCCCCTTTGAGTCCCCTTGCAGGAAAGAAAGGGGGATATGAATTCAACTCTTCTTCTGCTTCTGCTTCTGCTGCTGCTTCTTCTTCTCATCCCCTTGCCCACCTCCCCACCCTGACCCAGGAACAAGCCTGGTCTGGTGGGGCAGCAGTGGCAAGCCACCCTTCCCACTGGGCCCAGCAGAAGCCTCCCCAGACCCCCACTTGCCTTCTCCCACCCTAAGATGAACTTACCTTTGCAGAAGTGGCAAGCTAAGCAACTGGTGGGGGGGAGGCTGGAAGAAGTGGCAGGGGGGCCTGTCACTAGTCCACCCATTCATCTGTCTGCCCTTTCCCACTCCCCAAAGATCAAGCCAGGCCTGGTGGAGGGGAAAAAGAGCTCACTCCTCTAAAAAGAAAATTGTGGAGTTTCCAGGCTCTGCAGGGTTTGGAAAACAAGGGTGGTGGTGGTGGTGGGGAAATAGCCCAATCCTGCAAGTCCTGTCTTGCTGCTTGCCCCCCACCAGATGTCTGGAGCCTGTTGTATTGCTTAGCATAACAGACTTTACTACTAGTTAGAAGATAAAAGGCCTAGAATAGATCATCAGCATAACAAGCCAGGTAACTTCTGGCTTATTTCTGGTTGGTCCTGTTCTGGTGGATTCCCATTTTACTCAGTCTCATAGACTGGTGGATAGATATTATATGGTTAACTTCCTTTCTCTATCTCTGTCTGTCAAAATTCAGCATATACATTTAATGCAGTTTTGGCTACAAAGAGGAGAGATTTGTTTTATTCTGTGAACAGAAAATCTTGATGCAGTGCTGGTCAAAAAATAAGCATTAAAGTCTCCACCCTCAGGATGAGAATCAGGTTGCTTGTGGAGATTAGCTGTTTTCCAGGGATAGCCTTGGGAATATTTAGAGCAACTGCATGCAGTGGTGTAGTGCCAACAGGACAGAGGTGCGCAATGCCCTGGGCGGTGGTGTGGCCAGGCCATGGTGGGGGTGTTCCAGGGTGTTCCAGGGGTGTTCTGGGGTGGGCGTGGGCGGCACCACGGCAGGGGCACAGGGTACGCTCCTGCCCCAGGCGCGGTTTCCCCTTGCTGTGCCCCTGACCACATGAAAAGTTTTAGACACAGATATAGGTTGAGAGGCAAGAGTTCTGCTATTTTTGCTCTCAGAATACAGGACACTGAATGCAGGTGGACAGGTTTCTTCTCTTTGTGCTGGTTCATACAATCTGATGTTAGTCTTCTGTTCAAAGAGTTGGGCAGCAGGCTGAGCACCCTCCCTTCTATTTTCATGCACTATGCAATGGGATATGGAGAAATCACTGTATGCATATTTAGCTGATTCCTATAATCTTTCCATCATCGACAAGAAAAGAGTATAAGTGTTGTTTAGGACTTCCGGTTATGCTACGGCCCCCGCAGCAGCTCGGAGAGAGAGCTCCAAGACCGACTCTGCCAACTTTGAAGTTTTTCCTCTGTCTCAACCTCTGACAGGTTGGAGGGAGAATGAACCTCTCCGGAGAAAGGAGAGAAGTCTGGAGGCTGAATCGAAGCCTCAAAACGTGCGGTGTTTGAAGCTTTGGGAACCTCCCTGGGTGGTCCGACCAGAGAGGCAAGCCAGAGCGCTGACCGTCAGGCGTTTCGTGCTGTGGCAGAAAACGGAGCAGGAGGCTCGTGTAACCTTCAATAACAACAAGGAGGCTAGTACTAATTTTCTTTCTTGAAGATTTGATTCCAGTGCAATGTAGTTTGCGGGCAAATAGGAACGAAATGAAGGCAAAATACTGAAGTATGTGTTGGTCTCCTTTACAACTAAGACCAAAGTATACAAGGGGAAAAAGGAGTGAGCTTTAAAGTGCAAGTGGAAGGAGTGGGAGAAACAGACGCACTACGTGTGATTTACTGCAGTTAGAGCTCTCCATTACCATACTTCTACCAAACCTTGACTACCGAATATTTTCAAAAGGACAGAGTAAGAGAAACTTAAATGTTGGTTAACTGGAAGTAAGAAGGCTATATTTTCTGCTCTCTCCATTAAATAAATCCACAGAGTGGTAGTCCTTAACAAAGATAGTATATTTTAAGAGACAATTTTAGGAAATGGCTACCAAAAGGAAAACAGCACCTGAAAACAGACACCAAACTAGACCAAATGCTTGAGATGATGACTGCAATGCAGAAAGACAATATGAATAATTTCAAGACTGAACAAAGCTTTGAAAGAAGCTTCCAAAAATTGGAGAATGAAATCAAGGATAGTCAAATCAGATCTGACAAAGTTGAAAGAAGAAACAGACTAAAAGTTCAAAATTAACCCTGATAGTCAATCACCTCCAAGAAACCAAGATGAGACAAATGAAAATTTAAAGAGACAGAAGGGGAAATGGACAAGATGAGAAATCAGATGGCCCTTCTTGAGCTTAAACTGAAAGCTGATGTTTTGAGATTCAGAGGGTGCCTGAAGAAGGAGAGAAAAATATCATATAAGAAAATGATCCACCATCTCTAAATATATGAATATGGGAAGAAGATGAATTGGATGAAGACATCACCAAATAGTCCGAGCCAACTATAAAAGGAGGGAAGATGTAAAAAAGGAAAGAGACGCTCTGATTTTTTTTTTTTTTCCAGGAAAAAAGACAAGGGAAGATATGTTGGTTCAAAATATTAAAACCACCTTTAAAATACAAGACAAGAAAACAGGCTATTATTGAAAGACATTCCTAACTGGATTATGCAAAAAGGAAAGATTATTATTTTCTGAGAGACTATCTTAGAGAAAATAAATATTCAGGTACAAATGGAAGATCTGAAGGACTCAGGGCAACATTTAATTTTAAACCCTATATTTATTATTTTATTATTATTTTATTAGATTTTTAAAGCAACCTCTACTGTACAAGGTCAGTAGGAAAGTAAAGGTGGGAAAATATGAAAAATACTGTCGTGGGAATATTAATGGATTGAACTCCTCAGAAATGCTGAGAAACTTTTATTATTTACAAAATATACCTTTGATTTAGCATGTCCTCAGGAAACACATAAACCAGAAAAGACAGAGGTTTACTAATAAATGAGAAATTGGGAGTATGTTTTGGATCATTTAATAGGAAAAAGAAGAAGGGTGTAGCAATTTATGTTAAAGAAAAATATGAACCAAAGTTAGTAATTAATGACTTTAAAGGAAGATTTATTGAGTAGAAATAAATTATTTGGTGCTAAACATTAATGAAATCTATGCCCCAAATGTGCAGAAAAGTGAATTTTACAGAAATCTTGCATAAGATGCATGCCCTGAGTTACAAAAGTGTCTGCTTTTAGAGATTGAAATGGGTTATACAACCTTCTTTAGATAAAACTAGTGAAAAGGAGAGAAAGTTGCCAAGGAAACTCCCTAAATCCTTTTTGATCTGTGATTACTTTCTGTCGGAAGATGTCTAGAGAATGAAATATGGAAATGTATGTGAATATACATATTATTCTAAATATTTTTCCTCCCATTCTAGAATTGATATGTGTTTCAGTACTCAGAGGGATTTGATATTAAAACAAGGAACATTACAATAGAACCTAGGTCCTTCGATCATAATTCTATTATATGGGAACTTCAAAGAATAAAATGGCCTGGAGGATTTGAAACTGAATGAGTATTTGTTAAAGAAAAACGACATATTTTAAAAGGGAAAAGAACTTAAAAAATTTCCACAGATTAATAATACTGAGAAGTTAAATAAGTAGTATGGGAAACTTTAAAGCATATATGCTGGTTTCTTTATTAAAGAAAATAGTACTTTTTAAGGAAAGAGAAAAATGAAAACTTGAAGCAAACCTTAAGAGAATTATGAAAATCAAAGAAACTCAATTGGAAATCCATCCTAAAATAGAAATCTTGCAAGAGAATTGAATGACTTACAAAATCAACTTGCTATAATTTATACAAACTTAAATGGAAAAAAAATGATGTACACCAAAGTTAATTATTTTGAACAAGCCAACAAGTCAGGAAAAATGGCTGGCTTACAGGACTATGAAACAGGAATAAAAAGAGACTGGTCACTTACATTAATTAATAAAGGAAAGACTATTACAAACCAAAAAGAAATAACTGAGAAGTTTTTGAATTTTATTCCACTCTGTATAAATCTAAAACAAAAGAGTTTATAGAGAAAAATTGTAAATTAAAATTTTCAGAAGACAATTTGGCTCTATTGAATAGAGAAATAACAACAGATGAAATCAAGATACAAATACAAAAATTAAAACAAGGAAAATCACCAGGGCCAGACGGCTTCACAGGTCTATTTTATCCATATTTGTGTTCAGCAATTTCCACCAGAGTCTGAAAGAGTATAGAAGAGATCAAAACGGGCCTACCTAATAGATTTATAAGAACTAATGCTAGGAATAGTAACTACCATGATTGAATATCTACACAAACCAATAAATAAGAAAGCTGCAATGTTATTTTATGACTTAGAAAAAAGCTGCCTGATAATTTAGGATTGAACTATCTAAAAAGTACTATTGGAACATACAATTGCTCCAGGAAATTTTCTAGACTGGACTAAAGCTATTTATAACATACAAGCTGCAAAATTAAAAGTTAACAACACTCTAACGCCTCAATTTCAGATAAACCAAGGTACCAGGCAAGGCTGTCCTTGTCCCCCCCTTCTTTGTTTTAGCTATAGAGCTATTAATTACGTACTGATAATGCGATGAAGGGATTAAAAGGGATCAAAAAAATGCAAATGAATTCAGTACAAAATCAAAAGCCTTTACCCGGCGATATTGTGGTGATGATTGAGAGAATCGTGCTAAAGAGGTGGACCACTTTTAAATATGCAGTGGTTGAGGAATTCAGTTTTGGTTTCTGGCTTGACAGTAAATAAGCGGAAAAACTAGAAGTCAAGTGACCTTTAATATATCAAGTGCAAGCAAACAACAGAAATTAAAGGAGAGCTACTAATAATTTTGAAATAACAAAAAAAAAAATGAAATACTTAGGAATTGTTCTTAACCAACCAAAACATTCTATTATTTTCAAATAATTATTTACCACTTTGGAAAAAAGGTGAAAGAGTAGTAAAATGGGAAAGTTTAAAATTATAAGTTATTGGGGAGAATTGCGAAGCGGTAAAAAATGAATATCTTACCAAAGATGCTTTTTCTGTTCCAGACTATACCTATAATTATAACAAACAAATATTTTAAAGAATGGAAAAAAGATATTCTTAATTTTATATGGTGGGGGGGGAGCAGCGAGAAATCAACACATAAATCTAATTCATAATATTGCAAGAGGTGGATTTGGTCCTACAATTTTCTGACTTTAGAAATTATACTACCAAGCAACGGGGTTTGCCTGGTTTAGAGAGTGGATGTTATTACAGGAAAAATAAGTATGAAATATAGAAGGGAATGATCTGCATTTTGGGTGGCCTTCTACCTCCTGAGGTATGCCAAAAGGTAAACCATTTAAACAGTTTACCAATCACTATATCAGAAGAGCTATTATAAAAATCTGGCTGGACTATAAAAATAAAAATATTCTAAAAGTAACTCATTGGATCTCCCCACCAGGGCGTTTACTAATAAAGGAAACAAAGATTGAGGATGATAAATGTACTTAAGATAATAAGCTGGATATCTTACAATGGGAAAAATGATACATGTAAACTGAAAGAAAGACATGATATTGTGGATACGGGGAAAGCAATGTCATTGGTATATATATTACCAAATGAAAGAAAATTCCACTTTAGATATATGAAAAAAGCTTTGAAAAAAGATTCTGATTTATGGCTGAATCTATGTGGAGAAAATCATTTCCTGATTAAAAAAAATGTATAAAGACTCTTCCAGACAGAGAAACAGAAGATGAAATTCGTCCAAGGAGACCATGATTAAATGGTCTCAGGACTTAAGGGAAGCGATTAATTTAGATACATGCGTGGACAAAATACTTGGAAAAAAAAATAGAAAGTTTTACTCTAAGTTCAGATTTGAAAGAGAACTACTTCAAGATGTTGTATCGCTGGTATTTATACCTCTAGTAAACTGTAAAAATGTATAAAGGTACCATCAGAACTTTGCTGGAAGTGTAAAAAAGAATCCACTTCAGACTATTTTTTTTACATCTTTTGGTGGAATTGTAGACTCGGCTAAGAAATGACGGATAGAAGATATCTGGTTTAATAAATGCTACCTTGGGGGTATAAAGTAGATCTCCTTCCACGCTATTTTGTTTTATTAAATATTTTACCAATAAATGCATAGAAAAGAACATGAAAAAAATGTTGTTATATATGATAACTACTTGACCAGAAATGGTATATGCTAAATTATGGAAAGCACCAGATATACCAAATGGGAAGGATTGGTTATCAAAATGTTAAATTTTTTTGAACATTGATAAATTATCGACAATTATGAAGTAACAGAATTTAGAGATATTTGGGAGGAGTTGGAAACCCTTAATTGAATATTTTCGGTTAGAATATAAAAGGTATGAAATATGACTCTATGATCATTATTAAGTAATTAAATAAAACTTCGTATAGCACTATAGAAAAAATATAAAATCTGAACATATACAGGTTTTTTTACTGTATCTTTTCTTTTCTCTTCTTTTTTTAGATCAAGAATGGCTAGCTTATAAGTAAGATAATCAAAGAGAGGACATTTTTCTCTGATACAGCACTGGATTAAGTACTAAATATAACTGATTAATCCAATGGCTGAAGGATAGCTAATGGGGTAGAATTAATGTAATTATAACTTAAAATATAGAAATATAATCCAGGAACTTGAGATGTACTAGCATTATCTTTGATATTAGATTGTGTATCATATGTTTTTACTAGCTGGAAGTTCACTTTTAATACACTATGCTTCTTTATTTTTATTTTCTTTCTTTCTTTATGTTTTTATATAATTTTCTTTAATGTTTTATATGCCTTCAATTATGTAAACATAACCTGAAATTGTATCTTTTTTTGTATTTCTTCTTTGTTTATTGTACACTGTGATTAAAGAAATAAAATCATTAAAAAAAGAGTATAAGTGTTGTTTAATATTAAAACATGCTTTACCAGCTCCCTATGAGAACACGAGAGTACCTCTTAATAAAATGGACATCTGTGAACCAGTCACTATTCATTGACAGTTACTTCTAATTTCTGGTAGTACAGGTTACAGAGTGTGCTCTTGAACAATCCTATGTATCACTGAATAAAATGGGACACATACAAGTGAACATGCAGAAATATGACCTTAATATTTTGATAATGAATGCCTGGCCACCTAGATACTGATACCTCTGGGTAAAAGAAACTCATATCTAAAAACTATTTTCTTTGTAGAACATGTTAGATGCAAAATTTCTTCTGGTAATAAGAAGTGAAAGCAGAAAGCAGAAAGAAGTCAGCAGAAAGCTCCTGTTTATCCTGGTGGCTGCCAAAACTGAACCAAGCATATGGATTTTCCTTGTATGTCTGCAGATAAGGGAAAGGGGGGGGGGGGATGAAAGAGAGAAAATATATAAAATTCCCAATGCAAGCAGTGTATACAAAAGAAGCTATTTAAATCTTATCTTGGCAGCTGGAAGCTCTTGCAACTAGGCCTTTATCAGAAAAGGGAAAGAAGATAAATCAGCTAGCGCTGTTAGGCAGATGAGTTTATAATGATCAGAAGCCCTGACAGAAAAGGAACCCCCTTTTTCCAAATTAAAGATTGCAACTATAAAAGATGGAGATGAAATACAGAAAATGTAACGAACTATAGAGTGATCACAGAATTGGTGAGGTGAGAATGTTGGCAGAGATGATAAAATAACTCTTTCCTTGGAAGATGCCTTTCTCAAGCCTTGAATTACTGATCTGAAAGAGATCAGTCAGGAAAAAGAAGAATCTATGCCTTCAAGGGGTACCTTGCATCTTCCCAACATAATTACTTACACAAACATATTCTACATGTGTATCATAAAGAATATTGGCAGGGCTTTAAGAAAACTTGCTAAGCTTTACATTGTTCACCCTGGAAGCCCAAATTGCATGCCAAGGAAAGTTTGGGTAAAATTAAGAGCGGGAAGGCTTGATACACTTGTGTGGACCTACTCAATCTCCTATCTCCCACATGCAAAGTTATTGCCCGACAGGGAAGCTTTACAAAGCCAGATCCCCTCCACACAAAAGAAAACATGGAAAGCGTCAGCTTAATTGATGTATTGTCGAGAGCTTTCATGGCCGGTCCCAACTGGTTCTGGTGGGTTTTCCACGACCACACAGCTAGCCGGAAAACCCACCAGTACCAGTCAACAATTGAAGCTACATTTTTTGTGAGAGCTAGTAAATTTTGTGAATATATATTATATGAGAAGAAATTATATGGTTATACATAGGGTGAAGAGAATTGATAGAAAAACTTTTTTTGCCTCTCCCGAAATATCTTAGAACTCAGGACACCGGGAAGTTAATGGTCTACGAGATTTAGGCCTGACAAAAGGAAACTTTTTTTTAAACTCAGTGAGTGATTAAATTGTGGAGTTGGCTGCCAGTGGATTGCATTCCAAAGATAAAATGGGTGAAGTACTCTTAGATGTTGCCTCTCTGTTCACTAGGATTCCACAAAAAGAGGCTGTAATGGCGCAAGAATTGCAGGAGCAGTTATTCATTCCCCCACTTTTGCTTCCTCCCTTCTCCCCCTATTTCTATCAGTCTCTCCCTCAAACCACCCCTTTATTAATGTCTTTCTCCTCCTTGCTTACCACTTTCACCGTACCATTCCCGCAACCCTCCTTGGGCTCCTATATGTTTCATCTCCCCCCCTCCTGACAGCAGCCGTGGTACTGCTCCCAGCTACCTATGTGCTTCCTTCTCCCCCCCATCAGGAGGAGGAATTCCTGGAAATTTGCAAGTGAGATGAGATTTGGGAAGGGGAAACAATAACATCTGGTTATAATACCATAGAATCCGCCCTTCAAAAGTATTCATTTTCTCCATAGAATCATAAAGTTGGAAGAGACCACAAGGGCCACCAAGTCCAACACCCTGTCATGCAGGAAGATACAATGCAAGCATTCCTGACAGTTGGCCATTCAGTTTCTGCTTAAAAACCTCAAAAGAAGGAGACTCCACCACACTCCAAGGCAGTGTATTCCAGCCCTTACCATTAGGAAGTTCTTCCTGATGTTTAGGTAAAATCTCTTTTCCTTGGAGAAAACAAGCTTGCTCCTTCAAATATTTAAACATGACTCTCACATCACCCCTTAACCTTCTTTTCTCCAGACTAAACATTCCTTGCTCCCTAAGCTACTCATCATAGGACATAGGACACCTTTTACTACTTTTGTTGCCCTCCTCTGGACCCATTCTAGCTTGTCAATATTTTTCTCCAAGGGGATGATTTCTGTAATCTGGAGATCCATTGTATTTTTGGGTGATCTACAGCTCTCACCTAGTTCTCTTTGGAGGAATTGACTGCTTTGGAGGGTGCAGTCTATGGCATTAAACCCTTCTGAGGTCCCTCCTCTCTTCAAACCCCAGTTTCTCTTGACTCGACCCCTCAAATCTTAGGATCGTGGCAACCTGGAATTGCCAACACTATCTTCTTCCCATGCAACAGTCAACTTACTTTGATTTGCCCATTTTCTCCATCTCCTCCCTCCACTCACAGGCAGCCTCTGCCTTGGAAAACTAAAGTCTTGGCTTTCTTGGCTGCCATATCACACTGCTGACTCATGTTCAGTTTGTGTGTCTACTGAGATTCCAGATCCCTTTCACATGTACTGTTGTCAAGCCAGGTGTCACCTATCCTATATCTGTGCATTTCATTTTTTTTTCCTGCCTAAGCATAGAAGTTTACATTTATCTCTGTTAAAATTCATTTTATTTGTTTTGGCCCAGCTCTCTAATTTGTCCAGATCATTTTGAATCCTGCCCCTGTCCTTCAGGGTATTAGCTACCCCTCCTAATTTGGTATCATCTGCAAATTTGATTAACAAGCTCTCTATTTCATTATCCAAGTCATTGATAAAAATATTGAATAGCACTGGGCCCAGGCAGAACCCTGTGGCACTCCACTATTCACTTCTTTTCAGGATGAAAATGAGCCATTGATGAGCACTCTTTGTGTTCGGCCAGTTACAAATCCATCTAACAGTTGCATTGTCTAGTCCACATCTTTCCAACTTACTTGCAAGAATATCATGGGGCACCTTGTCAAAGGCCTTACTAAAATAAAGGTATGCTACCTCCCCAGCATTTCCTTCATCTACCATGTTGATTAATGCAGTTTACATTGCTGTACATCACAGGATCCAGGGTTACATCACATATATATTTATTTAATTTATCTCATTGGTCTTCTATTCTGCCCTTCACCTCACGGGCTGTTTTGCCACACTCATATCTAGCCTGCCTTCTTCACTAAGTCCCTGAGGGAAGAAAGGAAAACTAAAATTATTTTAAATATTTTTTTAAAAAATTGTATTCACACTTTTAGTTACTTTTAACTCATAACATGTCCAATTCAGATAGTTTTGTGGTTCTAGACAACTTCCCCTCCTTCTTGTTGTTCCATTTCTAATTCATCTGTTTGAACCTGATAATAAGGAAGTTATACCAGACAGCCTAAGGACTTTCATTTATTCATCAGACTGGAACATGCTATGCTAAAGTCTATTACCAATGGAGTTCAACTTATCTGGAAGAAAAAAAATGCACATAAAATGAATAAGGAAGATACTCTTTACTTTAAAAATCTGTGAGCATTTAACGACATGGACAACACTGTAGGAGCAAAGGAAATATAGAGAATCAATGCAGAAAGTGTTTCATATATCATGATAAAAGTTGGGACAGTAGCCAGAACTCTACACACTTTTTCCTTCAGCTGTCAATATAATATCCAGATTCACTTATATTTTATTTATTTATTTATTTATAAATAAGATGCACCTGAATAACCAGGGGCAGCCATTGCTGCTGGGGTGAGCAGCGCAGCAAAATAAGGGGTTGCAAGGTAGGAATTGCATGCTGCAGAACCGGGTGCATTGATTGGCTCCCAGCCGCTTTGGCGGGAGGAGCCTGGGTATATATAGACGCCTCTCCCGGTCCGCGCCCTTCCCGGCGGCGAGACCCAGCAAGGCGTGGTTGTGTGGTTGGCGTCTCGCATAAGGCCTGGAAGGAGACTGGTTGCGGCCTCAAAACTTGCCTTTCATTTCCTTTTTTCCGACTTTTCCTCACCTTGCTTGTTCTCACTTTTATTCCTTCTTTCTCCTTGCTGGTCGTGACCGGTCTCGCGCTCGCATGGGTCCCAAGCGGGCCAAGAGCAAGGAACCTTCGGGCAGAGCTCGAGCCCTCTTAAATAGGGTTCGGGCCCAGACCAGCCCGGGGTCTCCGGTAGGCGGCCCGGTGGTCAGGCGGATTGGTGCAGCGACGCGGGCGGCTGCGGTTTTGGGTCTGTCCCCCATTGGCCGGGGCAGGCCCGCTGGCCCAGTGGAGCACCCCTTCCCGGCGGGGGAGGGCTCTCCCGCGGCCTCTACGGAGCCGGCCGGCGGCGCGGGCACTGATCCTTTCCTGGTACGCAACTTAGTGGATACGCTGTTGCACCTCTCGCAGGCCCTCGGCGGTGTGGCCAGCGAGTCCGGTCCCCCGCTGGGTGCAGGGGAGCCGGAGCCCTCCACGTCAGCGGCTGCCGGCGTGGCCCGGGCGGGCACCTCGAGCGGGGCGGCGGAGGCCCTCCAGCTCTCGCCGCCAGTCAGCGCGTCCACATCAGTGGACGCATCCGTTGGCCCCTCCGTTCGGGAGAGCAGGAGGAGGAAGCGATCTTCGAGGCGTTCCCGGTCCTCCAGATGGTTTCCCAGCTCTTCATCTTCGGGTGAGTCCTCCGAGGACGACGATGCCCAGGTTGGGGGGGGGAATTTTGGTTCCAAGGGGAACACATGCCCGTTCTCCCATTTTGGATCGCAAAACGCAGGCGCTTGGGGGGTGCGGAGGCGACCCTTCCCAGCCCGGCTCAGGACGACCGCGGCAACCCGCCTGGGTCCCACCTCCCCAGGAAGCTCCGGGAGCGGGCACTCGACGGGTACTTTGTCGATATACTCAAGTTTCCCCGGCGGGAGGGTGAATTTGGCTTGTCGAGGGGGAAAGCGGACAGAAAGCGGCGGGACCCGGCGGCAGCCGAGCGTACTTTTAGCAACTGGCTGCAGGGTTTCACTGAAATCCTGGCCCTCGTCGGGGCCACCTACCCCCTGCGGGCCTGGCACCTGGCGGCCCACATGTCCCACGTGCTGCGAGCTCAGGCGCTGGCCGGCGAGCCAGCAGCCATTGCCTACGATGAAGCCATCCGGAAGAACGCGTCCCACAAGAGCCGGTTCCGCTGGGACCTCATCCACGACCAAACCTGGATGGTCGTCGTCCAGCCGGCCTTGAAAGGGGCCGTCGAGCCATCTGCCCCCCCAAAAAATCCGCAAGAACTTTCCCGGGGCGGGCGGGGGCGAAAGGGCTTTGTTGGGAATTCAACCGGGGCGCTTGCCAGCGGCCCAACTGCAGGTTGAGCATGTTTGTTTCAACTGTTCTGGCAGTCATGGCAGAGCGAGCTGCCCCAAGCCGGCGGGGCGCTCCCCCTTGCGGCAGGCCCGGTCCCCCGGTGCCGGGCCCTCACAAATAGATTCCGGTGGTCAAAGCAGTGCTCCCGCCCCCGCAAAACATTGACGACTTTTCCCAACTGCAGTCGCTGGCTCCCACACCTGTTCGCCTTCAGCCTTTGCTGGTGGCTGCAGCGTTACCCAGACAGGCGTGCCGCGCGCCTGCTGGGGTAGGTTTCTCCTCTGGTTTTCCAATCCCCTACTGAGGCCCTCGCAGGGCTTACCAGGCGAACAACAAAAGTCGGTCCGAGAACTCCCTGGCGTGGTGGCTGACAAACTTGCCAAGGAAATCAGGGCCGGTCGCATAGCGGGCCCCGTCAGCCACCCGCCCCTCCCCAGCCTCGGGGTCTCACCAATTGGCGTGGTGCCCCCCCCAAAAATAATAATAAAAGCCCCGGGGGAGTATCGTTTAATTCAACACCTCTTCCACCCCCAGAGCGACTCCGTTAATCATTTCATAGACCCCGAGGTCTGTTCTTTCGGTATGCCACCCTGGTCGAGGCCATATCCTCCATTAGGCATGCAGGCACTGGTGCCCTTCTGGCAAACTATGACATTCAATCTGCTTTCTGGCTCCTGCCCATTTCCCCCCTGGACTTCGAGCTGCTGGGCATCCTTTTCCAAGGCAGCTGGTATGTGGACAAGGCCATGCCCATGGGCTGCTCTTTTGCCTGTGCAGCTTTTGAGACTTTCAGCACGTTCCTTGAATGGGCGTTCAAGCAGAGGGTGCCCTCCGGGCGGGTGACTCATTATATGGGTGATTTTTTGTTCATCGGTGGGCAGGGCACCAGGGATTGTGATTTTGCTTTGCAGGCTTTCCAGGCCCTGACGGCTGAGCTGGGGGTCCCCTTGGCCCCCAACAAGACAGAGGGGCCCTCCACTGCCCTCTGCTATTTGGGCATCCACCTGGACACGGTTCAAGGCACCTCCTCGCTCCCTGCGAATAAGCTCCTGGCCCTCACCACCCTGCTACAATCCGTGCTCCATTTAAAAATATGCAGGGTTCGCCAGGTCCAATCCTTACTGGGCCACCTTTATTTCGCTTGCAGGGTGGTGGCGCCTGGCAGGGCGTTCTGCTCTCGGCTGGCCAGGTCCTTGTCGGGTTGCAAGTCCCCTGATCACCACATCAGGGTATCCCGGGGTCTGAAGGAGTATCTGCAGGTCTGGCTGGCGTTCCTTCGGGGCTTTATCGGCATTTCCCTGTGGCAGACACCTCTGGAACCCGGCTTGGAGTTGCAGGTGCACTCTGACGCCTCCGGTGCCTTTGGTTTTGGGGTTTACTTTCAGGGCCGGTGGGCTCAAGGTCTCTGGCCCCCGGCCTGGCATTCACAGGGTATCACCAGGGATCTCACTTTTCTGGAGCTGTTTCCCATCTTGGTGGCGGTGCACGTCTGGCACGACCTTTGGCAAATAGAAGGGTGCTTTTCTGGTGTGATAACCAGGCTGTGGTCATGAGGTGAACAGGCAGTCCTCCAAGTCGGCACGGGTCATGCGCTTGGTTCGCAATATGGTTCTTACCTGCCTCTCTTTTAACATTTCCTTTAAAGCTGCTTTCGTTCCAGGTTTGCAGAATGAGATTGCTGACGCCTTATCTCGCCAGCAGGTGGATCATTTTCGGCGCCTGGCCCCCGGGGCGGAGCTGTTCCCGGTGACAGTGCTGGCGTCCCTCTGGAACCTTGGCAGCGAGCAGTCATCACAGGTGTTTTGAACTCGTTGGCACCGGCCACATGCAGGCAGTACGACCGAGCCGTGTGGGACTTCGTGAGCTTCGCCGTGACCACCGGGAGGGATGTCCGCGGCGGGGTGGACACGGGCCTCCTCCTCGAATACCTTGTCCGGCTCCATGGGCAGGGGATGCACCCCCGCACCATGGGGGTGCAGCTGGCGGGCATCGCCTTCTATTGCAGGGTCTCGGGTTTTCCGGACGTTACCAAGGCGTTCGTCGTGCGCCGGCTGGTGGCTGGTTGGCGCAGGGTCGGCCCTAGGCAGAGGGATCTCAGGCGCCCAGTCACCAGGGAGGTGCTTCGGGCAGTCACCGGGGTGCTGCGGCAGGTGTGCGCCTCACGCTATGAGCGCTTGCTCTTCACAGCCGCTTTCCACCTGGCACACCATGGGGCTTTCAGGCCCGGGGAATTGGTCGCCCCCACCAGGGATCGGCCTTTCAGCACCGCGCTGCAAAGGGAGCACCTAGTCCTGTCTGGGGACATGGTCTATGCGTGGCTGGCTCATTCAAAAACCGACCAGGAGGGTCGCGGTGCTTGGGTCACCATGCCAGCCCTACCGGGCGACGCCTCCTGCCCCCTCCCTCCACTCATCGCGTGGCTCCGGCACAGGCCACGGGTCGGTGGCATGCTCTTAGTGCATGAGGATGGGTCCCCCCTCACCAGGTTCCAGTTCCTGGCGGTGTTCCGGGCATGCCTGGCCTGGGCTGGGCTGCCGGCCGCTGAATTTGGCCTGCACTCCTTCAGGATAGGAGCCGCCACGGCCGCGGCACAGGATGGTAGGACGCAGGAAGACATTTGCGCTTTGGGCAGGTGGCGGTCCGGGGCCTTTCGGGCGTACATTCGCCCACACCTGACTTGTTAATTTTTTCCACAGTGCCTCCAGGGACGCCGCAGACTGTCTATCGACAGGTGTGGGTCGTGGGGCACAGCCTCGTCAACCGTGCTGAAGAATACGCATGCACTTCGGACTGGGGCCGACATCTCGGACTCGGGGCGCACGTGAGGATTGTGTGGATGGGGCAGGGGCACATGCTGTGGCATGAGCTGGAGCCCAAAATAATTGAATATATTTTCCAGTCGGCCACGCCGGACCTATTGGTCATTCATTTGGGGGGAGGAGGACCTCCCTGCCAGGTCGGGCCTTGACCTGCGGTGTGCGGTGGCCACCACACTTCGGAGCTTTGCCAGGCATCGGCCTGGTATGACCTTGGTTTGGTCTGAGATGCTGCAGCGGGTCCACTGGAGGGGAGCTGTGGATCCCACTGCCGTGGACAGGGCCTGCAGAAAGGTCAACAAGGCGGCCGCCAAGGTGGTCCTCTCCCTTGGGGGAGTGGTGGCGGACCACTCCGAGATCTCCCGGGACAACAGAGACTTCTTCGAGCCAGATGGCGTCCGCCTGACCCAATGGGGTTTGGACATGTGGCTTCAGTCCATTCAACTTTCTCTCCTCCGATGGTTGAGATAGGGACAGGCTCAGGCTTGAGGAGCTTGGGCGGTGAGCTGCGAGGGAGGGCAGCTCGTGGCGGGTTTGCAACGGTGTTGCACATCTGGGGAGAGAACGAGCCTTCCGGCTAGGGCTCCCAGGCTTGTGCCCTGTCATGGGCCGGGGGGTGGTGCGGGCAGGCTGGCAGGCAGGCAGGCCGGGCCGCTGCCCGACACCCCAGGGAGTGGGGTTGGGTTGGGCCGGTAGGCGGCCATGGGCTTAGCCGGTGCCCGACACCCCAGCAAGCAAGGCAGGAGGACGGGCTGTGTGCGGCCTTGGGGCTTAGCCGGTGCCCGTCTCCTCAGCATGGGCGGGAAGAGGGTGGAAGCAAGGAGTGTTATCTCTGGGGCTTCCCTTCCCGCCAGTCCCATATGATGGGATGGGATGTGCGACCCGTTTGCCGCCCAGCTCTTTTGTATATAGTTATTGCTGTCATGTTTGATATTTCAATAAACGGGCTGCGGCCCATTCCTTTTCCAGCCTGTCGTCGTGGTGTATTTATTGTGCAAGTAAGTCTCACCATCTGCAGCAATTAGTTTTATATACCGCCCCTCCCCCGAAGGGCTCTGGGCGGTGAACAACACAATAAAACAATAGTTACAATAAAAACCCCATTAAAACAACAATCAATAATATTATATTGGCATCCAATCATAAAAACAGAACTTCATAGATCCACCCTGGAAAATAAAACAGAGAAGCGGAGAACCCAGAATGTAAAGAAAAGGAGGGGGAAAGGGGAGGGGGCATCAGCGGCCGGCCCCTCCAAATGCCCGGTGGAACAATTCAGTCTTACAGGCCCTGCGGAACTCTCCAAGATCCCGCAGGGCCCGGATAGTTGGTGGTAACGTGTTCCACCAGGCTGTAAAAGCCCTGGCCCGGGTAGAGGCCAGCTGCATCATCGAGGGGCCAGGGACCACCAGTAAATTGGCCTCCAACGAACGTAGAGGCCGTGTAGGGACATATGGGGTAAGACGGTCCCGAAGGTATGAACATATTGTATTTAGTAGGTGGACCAATTCTTTATCCCACTTATCCCCATGCTGGCATTTATTAGGCAACTCCCTCTAAATCGTGCACTGAAAATTTGAAACAATTTGTACCTTGCTGCTTCTTAACCAGACTGAAAGTGATTATGGTACATTAAGGTCCCATCCCCCTCTGCTATCATGTCCCTGATGGACGAAGATTCACTGTGGACAGGACAATGACCAATGGAAACTCATTATCTACACTACATACCCTAGCTTGGTGGCAGTGCCACTGGGCGTCTGGGCTCAGTCCAGCCCAGCTCAGCAGCTACTAAACAGCAGGGCCTGGCCTGTCAGCCCCTGCACAATGCATCCAGGATTTTTGTGGGGAAAGGCCCCTGAGGGAGTGAAGATTAGGCTAGCTGGTGAGAGGGAAGAACAGAAGAAAGCAGGAAAAGGGGGAAATATCAGGGAGTATGAAAAGAAGAAATAGTGAAATAACTGTCCTTGTGTATGATGTTCTTTTTCCAATTAAGAATCTGGCTGCCATATTCTGGACTACTAGAAATGTCCAAGACATGTCAAGGGCAGTCTCACTAAAGCCAGGTGGGCAGCATTTCAGCATGCTTGAGTTAATTAGCTTCCTTCAAGGTAAGTTCTATGTAGAGAGTGTTTCCTTTCATGTGTGTACATCACCGTCAAACCCTCTATTATAAAAGGCCTAGCTGTAGTTCATACCCCACCTCATTTAAGAGTGAGGCTTGGAGAAGATGAACCTCACCATAGAAACTTAGAGCTATTGTAGAAGCACATTTAGTTTATCACACATCATTTGATAAACCATCATACCACAGAGACTCCTGTGGCATTCAAGTTTGAATGACAGTGCTATCTATCTACTTACTTCAAACAGTTATCTAATAAGTGGTTATCTAATAAAAATGTTTTTAACTTTAAGCATAGCAGAATCATAAACTAGCAGGGAATTCAAAGCTCTTACAGTGCAAGATAACACCCTGCTAGTCCATGTGTTTAAGTTCTCAGAGTTTTGTGATTAGACGCTCTGAAGTGGGAAGCAATTAGACAGTTTTAATAGTAAATCACTAATTCTCATCCCTCCCAACATGTTCAACTGAACAATAGTTTAATTAATCTGTCTTCCATGGTTCAAGCATATTGTGAGATACGATATGTTGTATGTGAAGGTTGAACAATGGATTAAAATCTTTTTTATTCTGCTCTGTTTGTGGGTTCTCCCCTTAAATGAGTTGTGCCTGACCTCTCCATATCTTAACTTGCTCATTTTAATTGCCATTATTGTTGTTTACAAAGCATGGCAGAAGAAATAAATGCTATGCTGAGCTTTAAAAAATTAAACAGCACAGAACTGAATGAAACCAATTACAAAATAGCAGGGGAGTGCCTCATATCTGATTCAATTTTAATATTTATGAATAGTCTACCATCAAAAAAGGTGAGGTTGGTATTTCATAGGCCTGCCTAATATGTTAACAGAAGAGGTGGGATATGGCCCTATAAAACTGATCAGTTTTGTAAAAAGGTTATGTACCAGAACTAGGCTTGAGCACCAATAGTTTCTATTGGTAAATTTCGGGTTTGGGTACTTTTGACTTGGTAAAACTGGATAGAGATTATATCAAGAGCCAAGTAGAGCTAACGTCCCCCCTCCCTGACAGGTGTCGTGATCCATAATTGCTGATTCCTAGGGGGACAAGATGTGTAAAAGAGAAGTCTCTGTCTACTTGATTTTTCTTTATGCTTGAGTTAAATAGTTGTTATGTTACATTCAACACATGTACAGCTGAATGTTTGATTGAAACAGCACATTTATCCAGGTACTGGTCACTGGTTTCATTTGTAAAAGGGACACAGGTTGTTTCTTTCTAGCAAACAGATGTATGCATGTACAGGAAGGATGTTTGTATATTCACAGTAGCATACAGATTGCCAGAAAGTTTACTGTATGACTTAACTAGTGGGGAAAATAGCTGACAGTCCTCTCCTCTGACATTCACAATATGCCAATGTGTACTTGCAGAGAAAGTGACAAAATTTTAAAAGACAAAGGCAGTTTTGATAACAACCCAAACCAGGCAATGGCTTCTATTGGTCAGAATTTGCAATTTCCTCCTTTCCCATTTTCTCTCATTTTCCTGCCAGTATCGCACAGGTCCTGGCCCACTGCTATAATTCTCTACAAAATTAACAGTTTGCTAAAAACACACACACATAAATCCAATGGCAACCAGCTTGAGGGTTTTACACTGGCCAGCCACTGGATTGGTGAGTGTGACTATTCCACTCATTTCCAGCAGTGCTTCAGGTTCCTTTTTGACCTCTGGAGAAAATTGCATTTCCTTGCAAATGGTATGGAAGGAGGGGTGGCTGGAGTGGAGTTATGAATTCAGTCCTGAAGCTTGCTCTCAGCACATTCTCCCGCATGACTCTGCCCAGTTAATGGAAACGATTTTCACATTTTTTCATCTGGAAAACCACCAGCAAAACAATCTTGCACCTTCCCTGGCAGAAAAGAGGTGAAGAGACATGAATTGCATATTCCCAACCGGTGAAGCTCTCTCCAGCCCTTCAGAGGTAAATTGCTCCATATCTCTCACAGTCTTGAAAGAGTTCACCACCTTGCCCAGCCTTAGAGCTTAGACAGCCAGTTTGGGATATAATGAGAAAAAGGCAAGGCAGAGATGACTCGTATTCTCAGAAAATTACTTGGCAGAGTTCGTTTCATCTGAGGAACTCTTAGTACTCAGATATCATACTCTGTTTTTTGCAGTTGAAGCTCCTTGTGCTCTACCATCATCTCGCTCTTATTGGTTTAGCTCTCTATATTGTTCAACATGAATAGATGATCTGGGGCAAAAGGGGCTTCAGAGTTGATAGAAACTGACATTCATCATTACCATGAGCCTTCCATTCCTTCAAAAGCACATATGGAGGTATTGACATCTTCTTCCTCCCTCCGGAATCCCTTTGACTCCAAAACCTGCCAAAACCTGCATTTGAAACCTCTTAGATATTTTTTTGCTTTTGGGGACCGTAACCCAAGTAGAAAAGTCACAAAATTAGTCAGTTAGTACAGCGGGAAAATGGTGCCCGGAGACAACTAGGTCTCTGGGTGCCTTCCCATACCCCCCACTCAGGGGTATGTCTCAAGGGCATGGCCATGTCTCTCAAGCTCCCCCCCCCAGGCTCCCTTGAGTTCTGCCAGCGTTCTCTGCTCATTGTGCCTGGGGAGAGAGCACTTGCCAGCTCTCTGAGATGTGCTTTTAGTGAAGCACAGAGGCCAGGGGGTGGGGCTTGGGGTGTGACCCCCCACCCAAGCCCCGCCCCTGGCTCCCCAGTGCTTATAAAAGCATGTCCCATGGGCCAGCAAGTGCTCTTTTCCCAGCCTCTGGGGAGAGCAGCAGCTGATTCTAGGGAACTGGGGTGTGTGTGGCCCCACCTTTTAGTGGGGGGCATGGTTATGCCTTTGAAGCTCCACTCCCATCCTCCATGCTTAGTAAAAGCATGTCCTGGAGGCTGGCAAGTGCTCTCTTTCCAGGCAATCTCAGGTTCCTGGTTACTGCATTTCAGCTAGCCAATCAGGGTTGATTTCTGGTTAACCCTTGGTGCTCTCTGATCTGGCTGGAACTGAACCTTTTAAAATTAGCTATTATAAAGCCTAATCTATCACACTGCACAGTTCTAATTTCTAATGCTAAATACACACCATAATGGATGTCTAAGATTGCTATTTCCCCATAACTTGACATGGCTGATTTGGTTATTTGGATCCATTACATAGTAATGTCAAGGATAGCATTACTGCAGCACATTCTATAGAGGTCTACTACACTCAAACTTAACTTGAGACTCCACCTGCTGCAACTCCATTATCAGGAACTAGGACCAGTGATAAGTAAAACCTTTTCAAGCACTAAGTGCTCAAATTGCAACCCTAAACCCACTTATTTATTGCAAAGTGCCACCACGTAATTTAATCTGAATAATTATAGTTTTAGTTTAGAAACACATTACTCGGGAGTAAGCTTGGTGAAGCAACTGTGCAACTCTCTTCAAATGGGTGAATCAATACCCTAGGAGTGTTTACTGAAAAGCAAGTCTCCACTGCCAGCAACCGATCTTTTACTCCCTGGTAAACGCATCAAGCTCCCAGGCTACTCCTAGAGGTGTGTGTGTGTGTGTGTGTGGGGGGGGGGTATTTTTTCCACCACTCCACATTACGGATCGTGTGCATGCATGCCCACAGAAAGGGCTCTTGAGTGCTACCTCTGGCACAAGTGCCATAGATTTGCCACCAGTGCCATAGGTTCACGGAGCATGCATTTTACTCCCATTTTTCACTGGCTGCTCAGTGCCCCTCAATGTACAGGCCAACACATACAAAGCTCTTTACAGCCTGGGTCCAACATATCTGTGGTTCCTCCAACCATATCTGTGGTTCCACCATGACAGTTTTGCTCATCTGAACATGACCCTCTTTAGGTGCCATCCTTTAAGGTTCAGAATCAACAGCTGCTTGTATATGTGCATTCACTTTTGCGGCTTCCATTTTGTGGAATGGTGTGCCTGATGTGGTCAGAATGGCTCCAACTGCCCTGGATTTCCGCAGGATTATGTAAAATTGAATTGTTCTAAAGGGCTTTTTTACATAGGCAACAGGCCTATGCACTGTAATGAAATGTTTCAGAAAGATGCTTTGGGTAAAGGACAGGAACTATGGACTAGACTACTGCGTGTTTTATGTACTGACTGTTGCTATTAATATGATCCTACTTCATTGTTTAATTGCCATTTTAATGCTTATGCTTTGTTTCAGCTTGGCTTCAGCTCCATTTTCAGATTTCTGAAACTCAAGTATTATTTATTGGATGCTCCATTCCCATTGAATTAATTATCTCCTGCTATGTGAGTCCCAGTGAGAAAGGTGGACTATAGATGATATAAGTAAATAAGCTTTCATAAAAATAATGATTTCTAACAGATTGAGTCAGCATCTTGAGAACAGCTTCAGCTTTTTCCTGAGAGCTTCTTTTGGAATACCTGAGATTAATAGGGCAACGAGAGAAAAGAAAAATCTTAAATTACATATTGGCGCAGAGCTATTTTTCACATAATGTAGAATCTGCATTGGATTGCCTCAGCCTCATGTCCAAAGGAATCAGGTATCTCTAAAGCAAAAGTAGTCATGGCTTATAGTTAGTGAATCAACTATTCAAAGAAAGGTGGGGTATGGATTATAGTTATGTAAGAAGTCTGCAGCTAGCACTCCTTTGCCACCTTCTCAAGCACTAATAGAACACCTGCGCATTATTTTAAAAAATGTCCTCACTATTTTCTTTCCTCTACCAAGGCACTTCAACAGCACTGATATAGCGTTTGCTGTGCAGGAGAATTCACAGTTCTTATTAGTACCGCTTGCACACACTGCAATTATTTACTAAAGTACAAATGGGTTTTTTCCTGCAGACATAGTGTTTGCCTAGCAGTTTTTTTTCCTTTCTGTTTTACTCATACTTACCAGAATCTTTGTGGTGATGATTATGGCAGCTTAGTTTGTCTTTCACCTTACCATTGCTTTTATATATTGTACTTATTCAAAGCATAAATAAAATTCTGGGTACATGGTGTGCTTGTGTACACAAACTACTATGCATTGTTTACCATCCCCACACCTGTCATCATCAGCCCATTGCTAGCTTGATCCTCCATGTCTCCTGCCCCAGGACATGCAGGATCCTTTTTTTTATCCTCATCCGCCCTCCCTGTTAATTACTGTGGTTGTATTTTTCTCACTCTTTGTACTTTTGCTTCCTTATCAGCTCATTAGACACCTGCTGTTTGTAGTTCTGTCCAGTAGTCTGGAATGTAGGTTGTTTTGGACCCCGGGGAAGAACTGCATTTTCTCAGTTCCTTGGGAAATGGTAGTCAGGGGTGTTGTTGTGTGACACGAGTCATGATGTGGGGAGTATAATGAAGGAAGCTTTGCTGCTTATTATGCTTCAGTTCTGACTTAATAGAAGTCTAAATGCTTATTTCTGATGCCATTTCATAATAAAAGAAATAATCTGGAAATATCATAGAGTCTCATTATTGACCAATTTGGATGACATTAATTCAATGAATTAGGAAGCAATAACTTGATGGCACTTTTACTCATGCACACACACACACGCACACACAAATTATGAATAATATAGTTTAGTAACATGTAAGTAAGCAATATTTGCTTGTTTTGAATATGTAATTTTGGAGACACAATGAAAATAAAAAAGATGAAGGTGCTTTTACTGATGAGGAGTATGAGGGGAATAGGATGGGGTAGAATTAGTAATAGTCGTAGGATATGTAAATATCATGATTTATGCAAGAATGAAATATTGTAATCAAACCATGTATCTGTGGGTCTCATTTGGATTCTGGCTGTCCTCCAAGAAGTCCAAGGTAGCACATATTATCATCTTTTTCTGTCTTCATGAAAATCTTGTGTGATAGGTTACCCAAGGTAATCCAGGGATTACTGACTGACCAGGGATCTCTAAATCCTAATCTAGCAATCTGGCCACTTTATCAAACTGACTTTTAAACATCCTCACATACCAGGAGTGAGAAGGTAGGTGGGGAGACTGAGAATTGGAATGTTAATTAGGAAGAACTTTTGGAAGAAGTGGGTAAAAAAAAAAAAAGGCAAGAGAAGGCAGGGAGCTCTGCTGAAAGAAAGGAGGAGCATATAAAAAGAATTATATGAAAAGGTCACATAGGTTGTAAGAACAGAAAAAGGCTTGCTAAATGTTTGCAAAAGATTTTTTGAGGAGCTGGAGTGAGGAACAACCAGGATGATCAGACAGATTCAAAACTAGTTTGGCAATAAGATATAGAAAGACCACAGTCAGCTAATTGTGTACAGGAGTTTTTGAACACTAAAAATCTCTGTAATCAGCCAAGATAAGACATAACAAGAAAATTTGCCTTTGTATTAAGCCACTTTAAAAATTGACGCTTCTAGAAAATAATAGACTTATTATAACTTAATTTTTAAAACTTCGATTAGATTATTTCACAAAACAGACACTATTTTTTTTTAAAACAGTAGGCTAAAGAAATGTGAAATAAATTCTAAATGTTATTTCAAAGGAGCTTATGTATATAAGATGCTGAGTTAGAAGACCTTTCTAATTGTAACACATATAAGACAAGTCCTTTACATGAGATTGTTGCATAAGAATATTATATTTCAGTGGAATGTGGTATTCGACACAGTATATGTACAGAATAGAGGAAAGAAACTGCAATGACTGGATTATCACTTTAAGCATAGCTTTTTTTTTTCCTAGGACAGCTGGTGAGGGCATGGAACACACAGTCAGGCTAACACAAGAGAAATCCAGCAAAGCCCCAAAGAATCCATGATAATCCCTTTTGATCAGTCTGCTTTTATGAATACCACATTGGGATAAAACAAAAGGTAGGCAATTTACTGTGCAATCCTAAACAAAGTTCTGCTGCTCTAAATCCATTGCAGTCAGTGTTCTTAGAAAAGAACTAACTGTTTGAAATTTTGGTGTTAGTTTCTTTTTTATTATTTGAGCCTGTGCAGAACCACGGAGAGCTCATTCCCCCACTGATATATCTGCTGCTCATTGTTCACATGCATAGGGGCGTTAACACCTGAAGTCCTGAGAAGACTCCTTGGAATGTGCAGTTCTCCCTTCAGTGTTGTTGTTGTTGAAAAAAAAATTTCATTCACATTTTGATTGGCAAGGTATGGAATTACAGGGGCTGGAATCAAAAAAAAAATTAAAAAGGAGTAACATGACACCTTTAGCTTTAGTTTATTTGATAGGATTGCCAGGTTTGGCTGAGTACATTTATTAGCAATTCAATAGTGAAAAATTGCCTCCTAATGTGTCCTGACATATAGCACTCTCTAACAATATCCATTTGTGCCCGATAACCTTTGATACAATTAGTTACATTTGCCTTGCCTACAGAGATTGACTGCATGCTGTGCTTGGGCAGTTCATTCTTTTCCTTAAATCTGGCATCTACAAAGTAATAAAGTAAGGTACAATGCTCCAGGTATCAACTGCATGGTTGCTCATCAATCTGTCTGATTCAGATATAAAGAATATAATGAAACTAGCATTTCCCTTCCAGTATTGTTGCCACTTGCTCATCTTTCTAGTCCTGAAAATACACCTGAATTAATCCCAAATTATTACTTCTCCAGCATTAAGACCATTACTAGGACTACTTGGCAAACTGAAAACTAATTAATCTCTTGGTCTAGATTAGGAGTCCCCAATAGGATTCCTATGGGTGTCATGGCACTTGCCAACACCTTTTCTGGTACCCACCAAGTGTTTTTAGAAAGCAGGTGGGGCCAGTTAGGGTTTTTGCCCAACAAGACTTCTGATTGACTATTGGAAATTTGATTGGCTGTGCAGATTTTTAAAGTGTTGCTTTGGCAGTTGCTTTGCCACTGCACAAGAATCTGCACTGTACTACTGAAGTTAAGCTGTGTTAATAATGTTGTGGTTGGCACCACCTTGGCTCATTCCGCACATGCAGAATAATGCACTTTCAAACTGCTTTCAATGCTCTTTGAAGCTGTGCAGAATGGCAAAATCCACTTGCAAACAGTTGTGAAAATGGTTTGAAAACACATTATTTTGCGTGTGTGGAAGGGGCCTATCTGTGGAAGCAATTTGTTGCTGTTCCCACCATACCCTGTCAGAATTCTAAATGTGCCTATTGACTCAAAAAGGTTAGGGATCCCTTGTCTAGATATTATACATCCAAGAGTTCTTAAGTAACCAGGATGGAAAATTGTTGATCGATTAACCAATATATGTAACTTATCACTAAGATTGGCATCCATACTAGAGAACTGGAAAGTAGCAAATGTTACACCTATTTTTAAAAAGGACCTTAGTAGGGTAGAAAGTTACAGGCCAATTAGTCTAACACTTATTCTGGGTAAACTAGTGGAAACTTTATTTAAACATAGAATTATCAAGCACACCGTGGATCAAAACCTGCTGAGGATTTGGAATAATTGGAATGATTCTGCAAAGGGAAGTCTTGCCTCACCAATTTTTGTTGTTTTTTGAGAGGATTAACAAGCATGCGGATAAGGGTGATCAGGCAAAAACTATATATTTGGACTGCCAAAAGGTTTTTGATAAGGTAACCCTTTCCCCAAGACTCCTGAATAAGCTTAGACATGAAATAGCAAGGACAAGTCCTCTTCTGGATTAGAAAAAAATTGGTTAATTGACAGGAAATAGCAGAAGGTACATGATTTGGACTGTAGGGAACACCCATATGTTGACTCAGTGTGTGGTAGTGGTAAAAAAAGCAAACTCAAAACTGAGGATTATTAAGAAAAGGATGGAAAATAAATCAGCCCTGATGTTGATGATTTCTCCACATAACCTTGTATGTAGTGCAAAGGCTCATTTCATGCATTAAACAGTTGACCTTTATAGAATCATATTATTTTCCCCTCCGCTTTATTGCGTGGTAGATTTAACAACTTGGAAATGAGCGAAAGGGTATGCTCTTGTGGTGAACAACAAATTGAAACATTGGCACATCAACTGCTTTGCTGCCCTAAATCTGCTAATATCAGATCAAAATATTCCAACATTCTTTCTAGGATACCTAGTGAAATGGAAGAATCAAGTAGACTTCCTTTTCTTCTGGACAATTCTGACAATGAAACTTGTGAATTGGTTGCACAATTTTTACTGGAGGTGATGCACAATCAATAATTTATATTTTATCTTAAACCTTTGTATTTGTATACCTTTTATCTTAAACCTTTGTATTTGTATACCTTTTATCTCAGGTTTTTTATTGTGTTATGATTATTGTTATGCCAAATAAAGGCTTATTATTATTATTATTATTATTATTATATTATAGTTGGAAGGTGTCATATGGGTCATTTAGTGCAATCCCCCATTCCCTAAAAGCTTATAGAGGGCAAAAACTCAGATTTTGATGCATCTGATGATGTTTGCTCTAACTCAGGAAAATATGGTCTGTAGTAATTTTTTTAAATGCCATTGGGCAACAGCTTAACAGGGCTAACCCTCAACAACCAATGATCCTTGTTCCTCAAAGTATAGAAGTGCAAAGTTCCATGCTAGTGTTATCAGAATTTTATGGTGCACTCTAGGCTGTACTTTGACCAGTGTAGCACTTAACTGGCATGGGGTGACTGAAAATGGCATTTCCCAGGGTTCCCATAAAACAGCTGGAAATGTCTCTCCCAAGAACTTGCCAAACCAAATTCTCCAAACTTGTCAAACAGAAAACACACATCTATAATTAGTTGGATGAACCTGTTTTACCTGGAATCCTGGCTTATCTGAAATGGATCCTTTTTACCCTGCTCTTGCCACAAACCTTTCTTTCAAGTGTTTGGACTCTCTACTGAAAGTACCACAGAAACATGGGTACTGCATGCACTGGAATTCAATTTCTAAATCAGATTTTAAACTGGACAGGGTTGCAAACTGTATAGATTCTATAATGCTGGGATTCATAAAGTGGCCTCCATGAAATGGATTGCTTTGGAAGACTGTAGCCCTAACTCTGCTCCATATAATAATGTAATCACTTGAGCTTCCTAATAATGTATCTATTTTCATCTCTTGTGCTGGGTGGTCTCAGTGGCCATCTGCAAGTCTTTGTGGGATCAGGGGATTTGACAGGAGAATCCAGCTGAAACCAGTACTGAGTCCCAGAGGCGTAATGAGGGGAAACCGTGCCCAGGGCATGCGGGTGCCCTCTGCCCCTGCTGTGGTGTTGCCTACCCCACCCCAGAATGCCCTCAGAATGCCCCGCTCTGTCTCTGTTCCCTTGATGACCCAGCCACGCCTCCACCACTTCTCTGCCCGGGGCGCCACGCCCCCGCCCCCATTCCCTGCCCCCCGCCCCGTGGGTGCTACGCTACTGCTGAGTCCTATGTTCAGTGAATTTTATTTCATGAGTCTGAGAATGCATTCTTGAAGTGACAAGTGCTGGAAGGGTGAGGTGGGATTCCCTGGCTTGGCAAGTTGGACAAGGATGTAATTTCCCCTTCTCTGTTTCTGCTTTTTGTTCTTCTGGTATTTATTTTCATTTCTTTTAGTGAGGGTCCTGTTCTGCTTTTTTAACCTGCTGGTCGTGGAACTATTTTGATGGTGAAGTATTTTCAGGCAGCCCCCTCCACCTTCCAATGAAGCCAACTAGAATAAAATTGAACTCTTATGTATCCACTACTATAGCTATCACCCAGATTTTGTGGGAGGCAGCTGGAGTGTAAATTCCACCTACACATCAGTCCCATCAACCACCAATGGATAGTCTTCATATACTTGTCATCTTTAGCACACCTCAGACCTGACAGTAGACATGGAGATAAGGCCAGAGACTTAAAAGAGAAAGCAGGGCCGAAAGGCGTGGATGGGAAACATGTCAAAGGTGATTGGAGAAGGAGTACAAAAGGAGAGGATGTGAACTGAGCAAAGAGGTACGTGAAAAATGAAAGGAAAAGGGAAGAGGTCAGGAATCATGGCAGCAAATGAGTTCAAGGAAACAAAGCACTGTACACTGACAGATGGTACACTGGGGGTCACTGGCATGGTTTGGTGGTTCATTGTTTCCTACTGTACTATTTTATCTGGCTATACCCATTGTAGTGCAATTTCTTATAAGACGATAAGCTTACTTCTTAGTGGTGGTTTACTCTGCAACAACATAATCATTTGTTCTCTTTTATCATATTGCATAGTTTGTTTGTAACCTCTTGCATCTCAGTAAATGGTGCTGAGGTGGTTGATCCCTTGGCAGTGTGCTGCTAGACCTGTGTTTGAGCATCCTTTTTCTCAATTTTTGTGAATTCATTTATCACTTCAATTTTGCCTGAGTCAATAGTATTTTTTCTCCAAGCCTGAATTGCAGGAGTTGTTTGTTCGCAGTTTCCTAGGAGAGTAATCACGTTAAGAAATTAATTACACACCTGAAAACAAAATCTGGCTGTTAAAATGTGCATTAGGAACAAATTGTGTGCTCCAAATTAGACAATTTGCAGCTTGACTAAGTAGCCCAACATGATACGGAAATAGCTGAAGATGTGGAGGAGGATTTAGAGAGAATAAGAATGCAACTTCTTAAGCATACAGACTCCTCTTCATTTCCAGCTAGCAACAGGCTTATTCATTTTAATGACAACCACTCCTCTCCCATCAGTATCCTATAGCACTAGATTCAGTAACAGATCTGAAGACTTAATTTTTTTGTCAGCCTACTATGACTACTAGGCCAAACAAGATCTTATGGGCAGATGTGTGTAGCATTAATCTGAAAGCCTTTGTTTTGAACAGGCAAAGCTGGAGTATCTCTGCTAGTCATACCCTTTATTTTCTGAAGCAGCTACAGGTTTTGGTAATTTCATTACATAGAAGGTGGAAGTAAGAATGACATCTTTTTAGACCTCCTCTAAGGGTACCCTAATGTAAGGGCAGTCAGGATTGGAGAAGCTTAGGTAGGGAAGAAAGGCAGCTTATCTGTTTTGTTGCCTGCCATTTTCCTGCCACAGATCACTTTCTCAGCTGCTTTCACCCCTCCCATGGCATTCCAGGTGCAGTTATGGGAAAACACAATTAGAATCCATGGAGAATTTACATGGAGGATCCATGGAGAAGAAATCTGTAGACGTTTTGCAAGTGCAGTCTGGCTTGGGGAAAAGGTAAGTGAGGACATTTGAATTACTGTTCCACAAGTGGCTTCTCCTTTTCCAAAAAGGCTATAGGGATAACATTATATACCAGTGTACAGTGTTTAGTTTAGCCTTGAAAGTTTTAGGGCTTGGCTTGACTTTCCACCTTCTAGAATTACAAATATCATCCATGTTTTTTCTGACAGAAATTATGTTTATAGCTTCCATGTTATTTCCTGATATTGGTCCAGAATCTAGACTACTCCTTATATAATAAGGTCTGGTTTTAAGTATACTAGTGTAGGTAAATAATGTTTCATTACTTAATGGAAACTTTCCATGGACTATGATCAAGTTTCTTGCTAGATTGCACTTATGTTGGGTCATATTTAGAAGTTTATAATTTTAGGACCAGAACATCAGTTCTTCCAGTGTCTACAGTATAGACATGCTGGATGTTCCAACCAGTACTGATCTCCCACAGTTGCTCATGGAATACTCAGGATATATTTTGGGTATCTGGTTAAGTCTTATAGGATCTGAACAATAGCCCCCAAATATATGTATTTTAAATATTCTCCTTTAGTTATATCTCCTGAAGTGCAAAGGTTTTATATGACTTTAGTCATACATAACATAAGTAGAATGTGACATTGCTTTAGTTCCCCTTTATGTACAAACCCATATTGGTGATTGCTTCCAATCCATGCTAGTTAGGGGGTCTGTATAAAGAGTTCCACACATGTGATTCCTCTTACAACATGTTTAGCGAGTTATGCAAGCAATGTGCCTCACTGCTTGTATGGAATGTCAACTATGCTCTTAAAGGAACTATGTGGGTAGAAGTCTTTTCACAAACCCTGACTTGTATAAGAGTAAGCACAGAAGTGAAGATAAGTTGCCAAAGAGGGATAACATATAATGATTGTCATGAGTGCCCAATTTAGGCTCTGGAAGAAGCACTAGTATTGTCACATTCAGTAGAGAGTATTAATAATGAAAATTTAATAGTGGCATAAAAGGAAAATTTTTGACACATTGCCAGAGAAGCTCTGCTTGTCAGCATTCTTCCATGTAATCACTACTATATTACATGCCCTGTCCTGAATTTAATCTGCTATATCTAGGAAGAACTGTGTTTCATATCACTGCTACTTCTCTAGGGAGGGTAGAAGATCTAATATAACAGTTTATTTCTGCAGATAACACTTTAACTTGGTGAAAAGTAGTCTGGACCACTGAATTAGACAACACAATGGAAACTGAATCAGTACCTTTTAAAAACCAGACAGTGTTGCATGTAAGTACACCAAATGTTATCAGCTCATTACAAATGTTACCAGCTTGTTTACTTGCATTCACCTCCTTGGCCATTTCCTTATGCACAGCTTACCACAGATTTTCCCACTGGCCAAACCCAGGAGTCTTGGAAACATTTTCTGTGAAATCATTCTGCATACCACCTTTCCCCCATGTCATTCCCCATTTCCCTAACACCTTCCCCCCTTGTCTCTTTAGTTGCCCTTATTCCACATGCTACTGCTGAAAACATATTATTCTTGATGGTGGTGGGATGTCATCCATGATGCAGAGGAACAATTCTCCCCTCTTTCTATTTTTGCAGACATTTTAGTTTTACTGCACAGTTACATATTGAAGCCATGATTCAAAAATGTCTCAGCCACCTACTATTGGAACTACTAACCCAAAATAGAAGCCAAAAGAACTCCTGAGGTTGATGCCATTACCTGGAGGAACAAAAGCTCGTAACTCCCCCAAGAAAGATCCACATTGTGCGGCCAAATTTGATCTGCAGTAATGCATGAGCGTTATTGCCGCAGTCCCTGATTACATGCAGCAATTATTCTTAGTACCCCTTTCAATCACCCAGTATCTCAGCATTCTATTGCTTATGCAACTGTCCCCAGCTTCAGAATCACTCTCTGCCCTAATGTTACATTGCTAGTTATATTAAATTGACAAAATTTATCCAGTCTACCCTGCTTCTTTGTTATCTCTGCCTGAACTTTACATTGCTAGTTCAATATTACAAAGAGAGAAAAAATCCTTTTGAAAATAGGGGAGGACAGGGAGGAGAAAATGGCTGAAGTGGAGGTTGGGTAATTACATGGAGGTGTGGCTAAAGGCCAGAAGAAATAAAGACCATTTCAACATGACAGCAAATTTAAGGGAAGCTGGCTCAGAAACAGATTTTTAAAAATCACGTTTGAAGTGCTCGGGAAAACAACAGAGGAAAAATTAAGCAAAAACATTTATGGAACCAAATGGAGGGAAAACATGTGGCATTCAAAGAAAAAAATGTAGTATTTGGTGGCAAGATACATTTTGTAAATGACTCCTGCAGAAAAGACCTTTGTTACAAGGTGGTGGTGGGGTGTCTCCTGTTCCCCAAGGAGGAATTCCTACTTCCCTTGCAATGATGCACCAAATAATTATTAGCACCCATCTGGCTTCTGTTGTGGATTCTGTTGTGTAGTTCGGGCATTTATAACCAACATCTGAGCTGGAACATTTTCCAAAGGTTTTGTTGGTTTTTGAACAGTACAACAATTATTAGTAAAGCCTTCAGTTCATTTTCTTTAAAGTAAATCCTGTCATTTAATATTTTCAAAAAGCAAAAGAACTGATTTATGTGACATGGCCTATTCCTGGTATTCCATGAGTTCTAATTACTATCATTAGTGTTATCACATTTCTAAGATATTCATTCCCTAGAGAAGGTAATGCAGATATTAAGACAAGAAGGAGGGAAAACAACTGTATTAAGACTTACCTGTGGCATATATATGTTAAAAAGCTCATATAAAATACAGTCTTTAATGTTGTATGTAACATTATATATAATTTTGTATATAACGTTATAGAGATAAAACTTAGGGAGGGGTCATATCCAGTGATACAGCATATGCTTTGCATATACAAAATATCCAAAACTGAGTCCTTGACATTTCTAGTTTCAAATGATCTAGGGTAGCAGTTTTGTACTTCTATCAGCCCAGATTTCCATACAAGCTTATACACAATATTTTCCACTGAGTACATATGTGTTTGGCTTGACTCCAGCTGATCAGTTTGCTACTATATTGTTTTTTTTACACCAGAAGAACGCCATATTGAATGCTTTAGCACATCACATATCACTGTGCAGCTGCAAAGTAGACAGTTTAGTCAGAAAACTATTCAGATCAACTCATCCATTAGTTATCCTCTCATGCAAAATGGATAGGATGCAAGGACTATTTGGTTACACAGTAGGTGTTTAAATTTGGTGGGAAACATTCATGGTTTGAAGAGAAGAATGTCACCAAGTCACAAAGAGACTGAGAGCCAGTGTGGTGTACTGGCCAAGAATGCCAGACTAATATTTGGGAGACTCACATTTGAATTCCAGCTTGTGCCATGGAAGCTTATTGAGTGATCTTGGACAAGTAACATTCTCTCAGCCTAACCTAACTCACAGTGTTCTTGGGTGGATAATCAGAGGAGAGGAGAATGATGTAAGCCACTCTGGTTCCCCTTTGCGGAAAATACAGGATGTAAATGAATTAAATAAATGGACATGTACATGTATGAGGAGTGCACCCTGATTGGCCCAGGCTCCCCTGGTCTTGATAAATCTCAGAAGCTAATCAGGGTTAGTCTTGGTTAGTATCTGGATGGGAGACCACCAAGAAATGTCAGGATAGTGATGTGCACCATTTTTGAGGGATTTTTTTTCTCAACTTTTTTTTGGTTTTTGAATGTCCCTACCTACCCATAACATTATCTGTAGATGACCCTACACAGCTGATACTGTGCAAACTGTGGATCCTTCATCACTTGGAAATGCTTCCAGACTGAGGATATGAGGGGGCACTCATGCTGACCAGAAGCTGCGGGTACCCCTGGTATCACCTTGGGGCAGACATGCTCTGTCTAGGGGGCATAGGAAGAGTTAGCAAAGAGGTTGACATGGCAGCATCTTGGGATGTCCTTTCATATCCTCCCATTGTGTCACCTCTGGCTTCTCCTCCTTTCTCCCTTTTGAAAGCCGGACTCTGGAGGAATCAAAGAAGGAAATGATACATGAAGCCCCTCCTCTAGCTTCTCCAGCATCATTTTTGTCATTGGGGTGAGCTCCAGGGTTGCAAGACTCTCCTCCCCAAAACTCACCCCAAAAGTCAGCTCAAGAAGCTCCTCCTGCTGCTGGAAAGGCTCAACAATAGCTGAAGGAAGGGCAGCCTGAGCTGTAGATCCCTGCCCCTGCTCAAAGTGGTTTAGTTCAGCTCCATTTCTAATTTGGTGTACAGCCCTATATCAGGATCGCCATGAAGAGGAAGGCAATGGAAAACACCTCTGGAATTAGTGCCTAGGCATGGAATTAGTGCCTAGTCATTTGGTGTTGTCTTGTATTTTAAAGGAAAATGCCATTTTTGAACAGGCATGTACCTGCTCCTCCATAAATAAGATAGAACCCAATACAAATACATGGGTGTAAAATATGTTCTGAGAAGAGCCCCAAACTACTGCTATGTATCTCCTGATAAACCACAGAAGAAACTTACTCAGAAGAGGCTGTGGTTATCTAAAACAGAATATGTTGGTTGGCTGTAGAAAACCCCAAAGGCATAATGAAAAAGCATCATACACACATGTGTGGCGCTCTCCCTCCCCCTCCGCCCCCTGGCCAGCCGAGTCCAGGGCGAGCCGAAGCGGCGACCCCCGGGCAACATGTGATCTGCTCTGTTTTTAAATTCACATTGTCTCTGGGTGAAGTCTTTATCTAATTTGTTGTTACAAGGAAGCATCAAAAGCAGGAATGACTTAAATGCCCACAATTCACATTTTCAGTGTTTGGAGTAAGTATTCCCCCTGTCCTCTGATATGTGAGCTGTACTTGCATCTGGTACCTTATGATTTCACCACTGAGCCAGATATTTCAGTTTCCTCTTTAGATATTACACTAGAAGCACAAAATGAGGATATGTTGGTCACATCTGGCCCCATATTTTAGAAACAGGCAAGAACACATTTGCATTTGCGAGAGCAAAAGCAAGGAGAAAACAGGAGATCATTTCAAACGTTGCCTAAGAAAGTGCAGTTTTAATCTAAATCCAGCACACCAGTCCAGTAGAGGTGGGAGAACGTTGCCTTTTGAGCAGATCAGCTGGAAACAGTTCCCTGCTAAATCAAGTGAAATAAAACATACACGTTTCAGCTGACATTTCATCAAAGCAGAAAAAAAATCTACTTAATTAGACACTGCAGATCACATATTAATTACAGGCTGGGCTAGATCACTGCTGAATTAGTAGCCTTGGCACTCTCCTGATATGGCAGGTCTCCCTGCACTCCTCAATCAATCCTGCCCCCTCATATCCTTCGGCGGTATGTGTGTGGGAGTCATGAGAACAATTTGCCAGGGAACAGGCAGGTATCCAAGATTTTTGTGGAAGGAAGGAAAATCATTTCTTCCCATTTTCTTCCCATTTATGTTTAATGCTGTGGTGAGAAGTTTTTTTTTTTAAAAAAGAGATGCTATTACTTCAGGGCTAGAGAGTACTGAGAGCAAAAGTCTGTTTCCTCTTTTACTCTGTCACAACTGAATGGGGTTGGATGCAAAGAATATTAAATACTACACTGACATCCATTAGCTGTGTGAACATTCAATACTGTGTAGTCATTCTCTTTCTCTTATGGGGCCGGGCTGAGAGGTCTGTGGAAGGCTTCGACGTGTGGGGGTGATTTTGTGCCCCCACAAGACCAGATAGGTGGCATTCGGAGACATGGGGTTCCTCTGGCAGGTACACCACTGGCTATCCTTACAGTTTGTTAATAGGAGAAAGGCATGGAAGTAGTGTATGTGGGAAGGGCTGGGCAGTTTGTGTCGTCATTATGTAGGTCTACCCAAAAGTCACTATGCATTTTTTGTGTGGAACCAGTGCTAATATGTTTGTCCCCTAAGATTGAGAAATTGATCACAGCCTTTAAATCACATACTGCAGTGATCCAGAGGCCTGTGATTGCAAGAGCAATTGCATATTATGAACTCGTTTTGATGTTTTTCATTATTATTAACAGTTATCTGTTGGGGCTAGATAACTGCAGAAAACAGTAAAGGTGACATGATCCCAGCCTAGAGACAACTGCTTTACTAGGTGTCTGGTGTGGTGCAATTTTGTCTCCTTTTGTCTCTGTGTGCAGCATGTGGTTGCTTAGCTAACTAAGGTTACCTTGTGAGGGTCTGTGAGGCCCTGTGACCCCTGCTCTCTCTGTGTTCATTGTTCTTCCTACTCTTCACATGACTTTTCATGGAGTCATATGAATCTACATGTCTTTCCTGTAGAAAGAACGCCTCATACTTCCATGCGCATGATGGATAAGCTGGCCATTTGTGATATGGGTAATATTCTTAACACGAAGCTTCTCTCTCTTCCTTTTGACTGCAAACTGAATGTGAACAGAATCTACTTAAATAAATTTAAGTCTTACTTCTTTTGAAATATACTTATTGAGAGATTTATTTACTGCACTCAATGCCATTTTTCTGTGACTGGGAAGACTGCTATATTAACTAAATATCTCAATAAGAACATCATGGGGAACCCTGTCAGAAGCTTTACTGGAATACAGGTAAACAATGTTGATGGTGTTCTTAGGATCTAGTAAGCCTGTCACTTTATCAAAGAAGGAAACAAGGTTGGTCTGGCAGGACTTGATGGGGATAAATCTGTGCTGACTTCCCCAGATCACCAAGTTGTCTTTCAGATGCTTGCTGATTGACTCCTTTCAAACCTGCTCCAATATTTTCCCTGGGACAGACATCTGAGTGACTGGCCTGTAGTTGGAGGTGCTTCAGACTACTGATAGGGGCTCGCATGATGTATGTACAGAAAAAATATATGTACAGAAAACCCCTTGGTCTAGAAAACTAGACATTAGCGAGCATTTGTTCATAGCTGAAGTACTAAATGGTAGATATTGGTTTACCTCCTCAGTTGCTGCAATGATGGGCCAAACCAGAAGTGACACAGAGGCCACTTTCATACTGTCCATATAATCCATTTTAGCAGTGGGGGCTAACAGATATTTTGTGCTACTTCAGATAAAACTGTTTTGGGTCCTGGTTGCTAACCAATGTTTTTACTTTTTCATTCAAAGCCACTTGTGTCCTGTTGGCAAAGTGGGGATGAACAAGTTTTTATGTAAACTGTTTCTGCTCTTCTTTGCACTTCTGAATTACTGTAGTGTGCTGGTTAAAATGTCTGGAGCGCTTCTGAAAGTACCATTTTTCATGCCTTTTTTCATGGTGAGTTCTTTTTTTTGGCTCTTTTTCAATGTTCTAAGATCTGTGCTATAGCACTAGACAAATATAGCAATTCAGTGCTATATCACCAGCATTCAGATGCACTGAACTGTTATGTTTGTCTAGTGCTATAGTGTTAATCTTAGAATGTTAAAAAAGTTAAAAAAATGTCCTGAAAAAAAAAGTCCAAACAAGAATATGCTTCAGAATGCTTTAGAGATGGCTCATAGACTGATTGAAATGAGCCATATGAAATGCCCATGCTTGCATCACTTTACTCAGAATCAGGCCAACAATGGATTACATCTGGTTTAGAATTATACATAAAAGGTGCCTGAAAGACCTTCTCAGTGTTTTTAAAAACAAAGCAGTGGGTTCACAGACCCAGATTCATAAACGGGAAACAGAGGGCTTAACCATTCTCCCTTTTGTGGATTCATCAATCAAAATTAATCATTCCATGCTGTTATTAGCCCTGGAAAGCAAAAGATAACAGGAAAAGAGAAGATGTCTGTCTCTCCCTCCCCACACTTCAGGGGTGGAGCAAGGTGAAACCGCACCCGGGGCCCACGCATCCTGTGCCTCTGCTGCGGCGTCCCCTGCCCTGACCCAGAATGCCCCCAGAACACCATGCCATGCCCCCACCACGTCTCCTCGATGGCCCGGCCATGCCTCCGCTGCTGCTCCATCCGGGCATCACACCCTCTGGTCCCGTGGGCACTACGCCACTGCTCCACTTTCAATGTTAAGGTTAAATTACCATGGGGATGGCAATTTCAACTGGCAAAACTGCCTTTTCCCTTGTAGTGCAGATCTGAATTGGGTCCCTGAGGATTACTATATAAAGATGGAAATATCCTTTCAGGAATCTTCCAGCAACATGTCCACTTTCCTCCCTAGAATCATATTGACCTAAGCAATTATGACATTATAACATTAACTGCAGTGATATATAAATGCACAGCACTACAAGTATGGACCATGACTGAAAGCAAATTCATCATCTCTGTTTTTTTTGTTATAGTGGAAGTAATAACAGTTGATTATTTCTGCATGTGTATTTCTCACCTTCATCTCTGCCTCATGAACAACATAGCTCAGAGCTGAAATGCCCTGTAGTGTTCTCATTCAGATTCAGCTTTCCAGAGCTTCTTAAACATCTTCCATTGTTTCAGCTGTCCTTTTCCATAAAGGCTTACCCATCTCTTTAAGCTGTCAGTTGTCTCTTGAGAACAGCAGTCTAGACAGCACCAACACAATCCACTATGTTAGCACCTTCCCCCCATTATATAAAGCAGTGGTGTGACCGCATTTGGAGTACTGTGTTTAGTTCTGGTGTGGTGGGGGCATGGCATGGCGTTTCGGGAGTGTTCTGGGGCGGGGCTAGGGACGCCACGGCAGAGGCGCAGGATGCGCATGCCCTGGGCATGGTTTCCCCTTGCTCCACCTCTGAAGTGGAGGGAGGGAGAGACAGGCATCTCAAAAAGGATATCGAAGAGATAGAAAAAGTGCAGAAAACGGCAATGAGGATGATTGAAGGATTGGAGCACCTTCCTTATGAGGAGAGACTGCAGCGTTTGGGACTCTTTAGTTTGGAGAGGAGACGTCTAAGGGGGGACATGATTGAAGTCTATAAAATTCTGCATGGGGTAGCAAATGTCAACAGAGAGAAATTTTTCTGTCTTTCTCACAATACTAAAACCAGGGGACATACATTGAAAATGCTGGGGGGGAAGAATTAGGACTAATAAAAGGAAACATTTCTTCATGCAACATGTGATTGGTGTTTGGAATATGCTGCCACAGGAGGTGGTGATGGCCATTACACAACCATGTGATCACTAGCAATTATCACATGGTAAGTGGCTGTATGATAGTGGCATATTGCAGATCATTTACAATGGAAAAAATTTCCTGGCTAACTGAGGAAGTTTTACAAGTAATGATCACATCCCTCAATAACTATAAGCAACTTTGCTCTGAAAATCAGTCCAGGGGACAAGGGCCTACCTGGTCCCTTAAATGCTTAAGAAATGTTTGAAGATTGACTGCACTGAGGGGGGGAGGGGAGGGGGAAATCCCTTTAAAAGAAAGGGGGAGGAGAGCTCTTCCAGCAGCTTTACAGTTACTTTCTAGCACATTTCTGTGCACTGCTGTTATCTCAAAATGCCTGGGGTCTGGAAAACATTAATATTCATAACTCGTAATTTCAGCATATGGAATATGAATAATGCTAATTGTGTCTGTATAGATTTAGTATAAGAGGCTTTAAGGCAGTGGGCAGGAGAACAAGAAAAGGGGAGAATCTGTTTTTTTTCAAAAGGCTTATGACACTGAAGAAAACATGATAGAGCTCAGATTTGAAAAGAAAAAGCCAACAGGATGTGTGTGTGTGTGTGTGTGTGTGTTCATATCCTTTGCCTCCTATAAAATGTGGTTGCTTTTAAGCAGAAACATCTTAGAAATATAAAAGCCCTGCTGAATCAGACCAGTGGTCCATCTAGTTCAGCATTCTGTCTCACACAGTGGCCAACCAGGTACTTTGTAATGTCAGCAAAGAGCCAGAGTGGTATAGTGGTGAAAAGCGGTGGACTTTAATCTGAAGAACCACGTTTGATTCCCCACTCCTTCACATTAGCGGTGGACTTATCTGGAGAAGTGGGTTTGTTTCCTTTCTTGTACACATGAAGCTTGCTGGGTGACCTTGGGCTAGTCACAGTTCTCTCAGAACTGTCTCAGCTCCACCTACCTCACAAGATGTCTGATGTGGGGAGAGGAAGGGAAGGAATTTGTAAGTTGCTTTGAGAGTTTTTACAAGAGAGAAGAGCAGAATATAAATTTAAACTCTTCTTCTTCAACAACAGTGCACAAAGGCTGAGGCCTTCCTCTGATGTTGCCTCCTGGCACTGGTATTCAGAGGATTACCACTCTGAATGTGGAGATTCCTTTTAGTCACCATGGCTAGAAGCCACTGGCAGACTTCTTCTCCATTAATCTGTTTAACTCGCTTTTAAAGGCCCCTGTGCCTATGAGGCTTTTAAAGAGGCTGATATGTATGCAGTTTGGTGCACATAGAAAACGGTCTGTAGCAAAAGGAAAATGTATTTGCATGGGAGGCCAAGCCATCTCACAGCGTGTACAGTTAAATCACATTCAGAATTAACAGTGTCATCCAAATCAGAAATACATCTATCTTAATCCATTGCTTAGGACAACACTGTGAATTTCCCAAGAACTGTGAACAAGCCTCTGCTAACTGGTTACTGATGGTTACTTCTTTGTAATGGGCATCTGACCTGCATTGTACCTGGGTCATCTTGTATAGGTTGCTCCCCAAAATAAAGGAATCCAGGGCAGAATGTGTAAATGGTTAAAGTACAGAAATGCTCCAAAATGAATGGCTGATGTACTAAAATCTGCAACAATTTTGGAAAACTGGCTGCATGATCATCCAGGAAATGCTCTTGAGTTATTGGTACCATGTCAATAAACATTTTTCATTTTCACAATTACATTTCTCTCAGAACCTTCACACCTTTATACCAAAGTAGCACCTCTATTCAGCACTAGTTCTCCAATACATCTTTTTCATCAAGACTCATTTAAAATGGTGAATGTTAATTATCTAATTCACTTAAATGGCTGTTCATGTACCTTGGTTATTGCCTTTGCTATCATGCCCAATTTAAATCACAAAAGGCAGAGCGCTTATGTAATTGTAAGACTACAAAACCGAACTTACACAGAAACAGTAAGTTAACTATGCATGTGTGAAAAAAAAATCTGAGGACTATAATTAGAAGAAACAATAGGAAAAATTGACAGATAAGCTGTTCTGATTTTGATTTGGGCAATGGATTACACATACATGTTTGTGGAGGGAGCATAAGCTAGGAACATTTAATTATCAATTACAATTAAATTCCTCCTGTAAATTATCCTCAGCCAATTTCACTATAACCTATGAAAACTAGACCAGCGTGAAGGAGTTAGTCATCAGGAAATCATCAGGATGGATGGATCATACACAGGGCTTCCTCTACATTTTCCTTGATTATATATTGCATAATTGGGTTGAGTCACATAATCGTCATGTAAGACAGAGCTGTTCCACAAGGCGTATGGTTGAGACTGCTATGCCACCATCTGGCCTCCCCCTGGTTCCATCAAGTCCGCCATTAATCCCTCAAAAAGAATGAAGGTTGTTTACTGTTGCCTTGTATTAGTAAAATTGTTATGTATAGGAATGTTTTTAAATGTTTTTAACTGTTTATATTGTTATATGAAAATATAGGGTGGGAACTGCCCTGAGCCTGTAAGAGAAGGGGTGGCACAGTCAAATAAACTAAACTTCATGTGAATGAATAATAGACTAATTCTTACTAAGGCTGATTCCGCATGGGCCAAAAACAGCAGTGAGAAAACAGTGTGAAAATGGTGTAAAAGGGTTTAAAATGGTGTAAAAGGGTTTATACTGTTTTCACACCATTTTCACACTGCTGTTTTTGGCCTGTGCGGAATCAGCCTAGGTTTTTTTGTTTTTGTTTTCCAAAGAGAAAAAGGATGGGAATGGCAAATTGATACAGAACCATGTCACTACAATCATTGGTACTGTCTACTTGTTCTACAATTGTGTGGACATGCAAGTCCCTTAAAACCCTCCAGAGCTACATTCAAATATTCTGTCAAAGTCACATGGAGCATGTCCTGGGACAACTGGCGCCTCCCAGGACTCGGGTGAGCTGCCCAGCCAAAGAGTAGTCCAACCTCGCTGGTGGAGTCCTGGCAGTGCAGAGCCTATCAGCCCAGGCAGGGAAACACTACCTGACCTGTTACCCCCCGCCCCCCAAAACAGAGCAAACTATCTTGGACAGCTGCCTGAGTTGTGCTGGGCACACAGAGGAAGACGCAGCAGCAGCAGAGTGAAGAGGCAACAAGATAGACTGGGAAGTGAGGCTGGAATCTGAGCAGGAGAGTGGTCCCAGGCCATCCAAGCACAACCAGCACCCAAGCATGAAGGGGAAGGACGTTGACCTAATGGGAGAGGTTGGAGGAGGAGGAGCTGGTACCAGTGGTGGGATTGTTTACAAGCACCATTTTAACAACAGGTTCTGCTGAAGTGGTGTGAACCTGCTGAATCCCACCACTGGCTGATACCCTCAGGCCTCCTGACATGTGCTAGGCCTTGGCATCAAGGCCAGAACAGAGAGTGAGGCCGCAGGAAGATAAAAGAGGGAGCAGGGGCACAGGAACCAGGACAGGGAGAACACCCAAAGCAGCCCAGGATGGGCTCAGCTCCTACCTCAAGGCCCTGACTGATGAGGAGGGCAAGGGGAGGTGAGCTGGTACAACATGAAGGGAAGGAAGGGCTAGGGCTGAGAAGTAAGCTGGCCTGCATTCCTAAAGTTGTGAGTCTTCCTCCCTTGCTTCTGAGGCCACCAACTGCAGGCATTGAAAAACCCAGCAGTGAAGCAAGTCAGGTAGCAATGTCAAGCTCTGGATTCTGAACTAATACTCAAAAAAACGAAGCAATTTCTTTTATATTTTTATTTAAAAGAAAGCTTGCAATATAACAGCTTTAAGAAATAGGCAGTTAAAATTAAATCATAAGGTGCATATATAGACACTCAATAAAACTATAAAATACATTTACTTACTAAAAGAAATACTGGCTCAAAAAAAATAACAGAAATCCTTAGTGCATAGGCAGAGTTCTTCGGACAAAGTAGAGATGAAAAAGACGAAAGGCAAAGGAAAGATGGCTGCTAATTTATGGCATAAGCAGGCCCTATCAAAGAATTACTAATTAGCCAATCAAATATCAAGTTGGTGAGAACTCTCTGGAAGATGAGCAAGACACCCCATCCTTTTGAAACTTTTAGTTAGGACTCTTGCTGACCAGTTGAATCCAGCTGAAAATAACTGGAGATGACTCCATGCCTGTTGTGAGGAATCTGACCTTGGTGATGGTACAGCCTATCTCTATCTACAAACAGCTGCAACTAGGCTTTGTGAAAAACAAGAAAGACAGAAAACAAGATTTTTATAAGCTTTTCCAGAAACAAAATGGAGCCTTTTTGGACATAGCAATGTACAAGCAAAATGGTTATTCTCTTCCCACGCCCCAACCAGCGGGGGGTGCAACAGAGGATGAATATGAATGAACCCTGGTTGTTGGCAGGCTTGTGCATATAAGCCCCTCTTCCTCTCTTCTGTTTTGCAGGGCAAGTGATGAAGGAACCCCAATTTTAAAAAGATCTGCAGTTGACCATGCCATATGAATGCGGGCTGAATCAGAGTGATAACCTTTCCTCAAACAAGCATTCTAAGCCTACATTAAATCAAGTCAGGCTTCTGGATGTACTGGAGCTGGTATCTAACTGGGATTCCTATAGAGAGCTCTGCCTGAAAAGGAAAGGGGGAAGATCACATGCAAGTCCAGCAATAAGTGGGGTTCATTCCTTCTCATGCTCAATGCTGGCTTGGCATGACATCTTGATGTAGCCTAAGAGAAGCTGAGTCAAAATCTAACGTCTTAAGGAACATAGGTTTGAAACTGTAGAAATCTCATCACCATTCATTTCCCATTTTCTTAATTAAGATTCTTTCATAACAGGATCAACTGCTAATTTTCAAAAGTATGGACCTAGGGCAATGCAATCTGCCTCTATAAGATTATGATGATTCTGCCATTTTAAATTCAGGCTTGCAGAGCATATTTCCTCTTTACACCCCCCTCCTCTGCTGACAAAACAAAAAAATTATGTAACAATTCTGCTGGGTGACACACTTTCAATGATATACATTGACTTGCTCTGATGGTCTCTGATTTGGAACAACTTAAAAGGTCACCGGCAGGTTCCTAATGGAAGCACATTTAAAGAACAGAGTCCCATTTGACTGACTGATAAAACAGAACTGAGTGTACCTTTAAACATATTTTATTGCTCGCAAAGGTACAGTCTGGTGAAGTCCATAAATGGGAATAAGAATAAAACCATTAAAACTATTAGTATTAATTTTATTGCATGTTGCGAGATATAAAGTCCTACATTGTCAATTGTCAATTCCCAGATATTTTCAGTTTTTGGCCTGCAGGGGGTGCAGGTTTTAGGCTAGCAGCACCAAAATTTCAGGGAGTTTTTGGGAGACTTTCATGATGATACCAGCCAGGTTTGGTGAGGTTTGGTTCAGGAGGTCCAAAGTTATGGACTCCCAAAAGGGGTGCCCCATTCCCCATTGTTTCCAATGGGAGCTTATAGAAGATGGGGCTACACCTTTGAGGGTCTATAACTTTGTACCCCCTGAACCAAAATTCACCAAACCTGGCTGGTATAATCAGAAGTGTCTCCTAAAGATATCCTGAAAGTTTGGTGCTGCCAGCTTAACAATTGTACTCTGACAGCAGGCACCCTCCAAATTTTCCCAGATTCTCCTTTTAAATCCACCCCCTTCCGCATGGATTCAAAGGGAGAATCTGAGGTCCCCAGTTTAAACATTGAAAGTGATGTTGTTTCAGGGTGAGGGATAATCCACCCCAAAACAGCATCACTTTCAATGTTGTTTTAACTGGGGACCTCAGATTCACCCTTTAAGGTGGATTTAAAAGGAGAATCTGGGCTCCCTAGTTTAAACAACATTAAAAGTGATGCTGTTTGGGGGTGGATTCAAGCATCATAGTGGCCACCCATGCCCCCCCCCCGCAAAACTCAGATTTTGCACCGGGCTCTGTTTTCCCTAGCTGCACCTCTACCTGGAGGGGAGGGCAGAAGGGACTGCTGACTGAGAGTCCAGCCAGTGGGGGGATGCGGAGCAGGCAGGGCAGGGGAGTCTGCCATCCCTTGCCTCGGAGAGCTGCTTTTATAAGCACTGAGGCTGGGGGCAGAGCTTGGGGAGGCATGGCCATGCCCCCAGGGGTGGGTGGGGGTGTGGCCCTGCCCCCCCCGAACCCACCCCATTAAAAATCTATACCTATATCACTGGTCTGGTGGGCAGATGAGAGACTGCTTTTTTGGAAGCAGTGCCACAAT